>NC_092089.1:29847717-29905217 GCF_045679555.1 Salvelinus alpinus | reverse complement strand
TAACAATTATATTTTAAACAGGACAAATCTGAGGGGACAAATCATGTGGCCCTTATGGGCATGACGTCTCTGCTCTGGTCACTCACAGCGCCCCCAGGCCTAGCCTGGCAATATTCAGTTCAACCAGACTCAAAGCTCCCCGGGCCTAGCCTGGCAATATTCAGTTCAACCAGACTCAAAGCTCCCCGGGCCTAGCCTGGCAATATTCAGTTCAACCAGACTCACAGCTCCCCAGGCCTAGCCTGGCAATATTCAGTTCAGCCAGACTCACAGCTCCCCCGGGCCTAGCCTGGCAATATTCAGTTCAGCCAGACTCACAGCTCCCCCAGGCGTAGCCTGGCAATACTCAGTTCAACCAGACTCACAGCTCCCCCAGGCCTAGCCTGGCAATATTCAGTTCAGCCAGACTCACAGCTCCCCCAGGCCTAGCCTGGCAATATTCAGTTCAGCCAGACTCACAGCTCCCCCGGGCCTAGCCTGGCAATATTCAGTTCAGCCAGACTCACAGCTCCCCCAGGCCTAGCCTGGCAATACTCAGTTCAGCCAGACTCACAGCTCCCCGGGCCTAACCTGGCAATACTCAGCTGTCAGAGAATATCAACTAGACAGACGCTGATGTAACGTGCCCTCACTGTCCCACTGAGGGACTGAATAACTGGTAAACACACACAGCACTGTTATTCCGTTCAATGCATCAGTGTTGTGTAAAGGTCAACCCTCCACCAGACAACATCCTCTTTGAAGACAAACAGTAGAATCCATAACACACACACCACTAGGGAGTCCATAGCTTAAATGACCAATTACTCTTTCTGCACAAGAGACAAACAAGACTGAAGAAACACCCAATAAACATTCTCAAAAGTGTGTTGGCTATAGTGTTTATACTTGGCTAACAGTCTGTACCCACGGTTATGAGGGCTTTAGTATACATTTAAAAAAAGACAAATACACATTTCAGCTTTTACAAAGCCGGTCTTTATAATCACTTAAAACTTGACAGAATTTCCATCCATAAAAAATAAAAAAAAATAAAAAAAATTTGTCTTAACTTGTTAAAACGTTTCAAAAAAATAGTCAATAGAAAATCAATTTTAGGCATGACTTACAAAATATATACATAATATATACATATACATACACACACAGAGATATATACATACCCTACACAAACATTGTTATTGCATATACATCTGTGTATTTATGTATTTGTATGTACATGATGTATATATTGCTTCACCCTTGAATGTATTTGATCAGACTGAACTAAAACATAAAAACAAACCAGTCTTTCTCCCTGTCCGCATAAAACCCGCCGGCCACATTCTGGCCACGCTAGGAAGGACAAGAGTGCAAAGCCTTTCTCTTCTTCTCTTTTTTATCACAACTACGAGTAATCACTTATCCTAACCTGAACTTTGACCCCCCCCTAACATGAATCCTAAAATGAGAACAAGTAGCTGATTTACTTGTTCTCAGCAGTTCTCAACGTCACCGTTGTCCTTTCTGACGTGGCCCTCGAGTGACAACACCAAAAAACTCAAGAACAATAGCGATACACACCACATAGGACACAACAATAACAGAAGAATTATGATCTAGGCTAGTTAGTCATCATCAAATCTATGTTACAGTCAAGAGTTATGGGATGGAGCAGGCTGTGACCTGTAGACGTAGCCATAGCATTAACAACAGTGTAAAGGGGTGGGTTACTAGGCCGGGGAGTAGCTAAACGTTACAAGGCTGGTTTATATATAAATAAAGTGTGATCACTACTATCCATGCTCAGGCCGATAAGAACAGATTAAACTAGTCATGCGTGATTGAATGGCTGGCTGGCGAGTAGGACAGGGTCAGGTGTAGGGTGTCTGAACTAGAGAGACAGGGCTGTATGTAAATGTGAGGATAGAGTGTACTGGGGCTACTGTTACAGTGGAGCAGTAGTTCATGCTATGCAGCTCTGAATGGCACTACATCACATAGTCATCATGTTTACTAAGCCCCCTATTCTCCCCTCTCTTTCTATATTCTGGTAGTTTTGTGTAGCAGTAGCAACCTCTTCTCTCTCCATCTCTCTTGCTGCTGTCTGACCCTCACCCCTTGGGCTGGCCTGTTATCCCCTTCCCTCCCTCCATCTCAGTAACTCTGTCCTTTCCAATCTCTGTCTGACCTCTACCCCTTCTTTCAAGAAGATACAGTACTCGCTGCTAGCTCCTCTTTCCTCTCCTCCCTTCCCCCCCTGTCCTCCAGCCTCATGTCCTTCCATCTCTAGCCAACCCTCCCTTCTCCCTCCCTTCTACATGGCCTGTGTGTACGCACTACTACCCCACTGGCTGCTGTTATAGTCAGTGGTTGTGCTTCCATAGCTATTGTTGTTGTTGTATCCCTGGTTGCTATTAGCAACACTTCCTGCCCCATGGCCACCGGAGGCCGCCGCTTCGTCAAAGCTCTTCTCCTCCAATGGCTTGCCAATCCAGGCTCCGTAACCATGGCTACCGAGCGCATCGAAGAACTGCTGCTTGGCGACCTGGAAGGACATGGCGGCCATCTTGGCTTGGGCGTAAGACGGGAGAGCCAGCAGGTCCTGGCGCCCGCACTGTTGGCATAAAGACCGGAATTGCCGGAAGATGTTGGACTTGGAGACCCGCGACACGTCCAGTTTGGGGCTAGAGGGAAGACAAACAGGGTTTAGGAAAACACAGAAGCTACTGCGCTGGGAGTGAAACATTTTCAACATGTTTTTCATATGAATTAAATGCCACTACTCGATATGGAGTATAAATAGTGATAGCTATTCTATTGAAATGGGGCCCTGTGTAGCCCAGGTTAACCACCTGGTGCTGCTATCTGGATGAGGGTGGATGAGGTCTGAGGGTCTGGTTCTAGTTGTGGTGCGGGGTGCGTACCCGTCCAGTTTGCCCTTGGTCCCATCCAGCACCTCCACAGTGATGTGGTCTGGCTGGCTCCAGTTCACGCTGGACTCCTTGGTCTTCCCTGTGTGACGCGTCGAGTCATACACACTCACCCTGCCCACCTGAAGGGAGACAGAGATGGAGTGATGGAGAGGAGTAAAGGGAGAGGAAGAGTGTGTTCAATTATAGGCATTTAGCTATACCCGCAATAACAGCTGCTAAATATGTGTACGAGACCAATAACATTTGATTTTGATTTGAAATTAGACTAAATAAGTCCTTTCAGATGAATCAACAATTTTAAACAGGGCGGAAAGCAATGTTTGTGTCTGCGTTAATGGCTATGCTGGAAGCTTGGAGCGGCTGTTTGTGTACTGTGTGTGTATGTGTGTACCTCGGGGTGGTTGAGTGTGTTTCTGTATGTGTACCTCGGGGTGGTTGAGTGTGTTTCTGTATGTGTACCTCGGGGTGGTTGAGGGTGTTTCTGTATGTGTACCTCGGGGTGGTTGAGTGTGTTTCTGTATGTGTACCTCAGGGTGGTTGAGTGTGTTTCTGTATGTGTACCTCGGGGTGGTTGAGTGTGTTTCTGTATGTGTACCTCGGGGTGGTTGAGTGTGTTTCTGTATGTGTACCTCGGGGTGGTTGAGTGTGTTTCTGTATGTGTACCTCGGGGTGGTTGAGTGTGTTTCTGTATGTGTACCTCGGGGTGGTTGAGTGTGTTTCTGTATGTGTACCTCGGGGTGGTTGAGGGTGTTTCTGTATGTGTACCTCGGGGTGGTTGAGTGTGTTTCTGTATGTGTACCTCGGGGTGGTTGAGTGTGTTTCTGTATGTGTACCTCGGGGTGGTTGAGTGTGTTTCTGTATGTGTACCTCGGGGTGGTTGAGTGTGTTTCTGTATGTGTACCTCGGGGTGGTTGAGTGTGTTTCTGTATGTGTACCTCGGGGTGGTTGAGTGTGTTTCTGTATGTGTACCTCGGGGTGGTTGAGTGTTTCTGTATGTGTACCTCGGGGTGGTTGAGTGTGTAGGGAGCAGGTAGACTCTTGGAGAAGGCTTCGCCGTCTCTGGCCAATCGGCAGCAGACAGCACGTGTCAGGTGGCCATGGCTGTACAGGTAGCCTGGAGGGACAAATATAAGCGACAAGAACAGGGAAAACAAAACAGAAGATCGAGAGGAAGGGGTGCGAGAGGAGTGGGGGGGGCGAGAGAGTGACAGGTAAAGAAAGAGGGAGAGAATGACAGAAGAGTGTGTGTGAGTCAGTGTATTTCCATGTTAACAAGGATGATCATTCACATCATAGTACTCTGACAAGGAGAGGTGAGTAACTTAAAGAGATGGATGTCTGAGGGGGTCAGCCAGGGACTGTCTGGGTGGATAGTTAGCTGGTCATGATTCCTACAGTATAAGGACAGAGTCAGCCAGGGACTGTCTGGGTGGATAGTTAGCTGGACATGATTCCTACAGTATAAGGACAGAGTCAGCCAGGGACTGTCTGGGTGGATAGTTAGCTGGACATGATTCCTACAGTATAAGGACAGAGTCAGCCAGGGACTGTCTGGGTGGATAGTTAGCTGGTCATGATTCCTACAGTATAAGGACAGTGACAGCCAGGGACTGTCTGGGTGGATAGTTAGCTGGTCATGATTCCTACAGTATAAGGACAGTGACAGCCAGGGACTGTCTGGGTGGATAGTTAGCTCGTCATGACTCCTACAGTATAAGGACAGAGTCAGCCAGGGACTGTCTGGGTGGATAGTTAGCTGGACATGATTCCTACAGTATAAGGACAGAGTCAGCCAGGGACTGTCTGGGTGGATAGTTAGCTGGTCGTGATTCCTACAGTATACGGACAGAGTCAGCCAGGGACTGTCTGGGTGGATAGTTAGCTGGACATGACTCCTACAGTATATGGACAGGGTCAGCCAGGGACTGTCTGGGTGGATAGTTAGCTGGACATGACTCCTACAGTATAAGGACAGAGTCAGCCAGGGACTGTCTGGGTGGATAGTTAGCTGGACATGATTCCTACAGTATAAGGACAGGGTCAGCCAGGGACTGTCTGGGTGGATAGTTAGCTGGACATGATTCCTACAGTATATGGACAGGGTCAGCCAGGGACTGTCTGGGTGGATAGTTAGCTGGACATGACTCCTACAGTATAAGGACAGTGTCAGCCAGGGACTGTCTGGGTGGATAGTTAGCTGGACATGATTCCTACAGTATATGGACAGGGTCAGCCAGGGACTGTCTGGGTGGATAGTTAGCTGGACATGACTCCTACAGTATAAGGACAGAGTCAGCCAGGGACTGTCTGGGTGGATAGTTAGCTGGTCATGACTCCTACAGTATAAGGACAGAGTCAGCCAGGGACTGTCTGGGTGGATAGTTAGCTGGACATGATTCCTACAGTACAAGGACAGGGTCAGCCAGGGACTGTCTGGGTGGATAGTTAGCTGGACATGATTCCTACAGTATAAGGACAGAGTCAGCCAGGGACTGTCTGGGTGGATAGTTAGCTGGACATGACTCCTACAGTATAAGGACAGAGTCAGCCAGGGACTGTCTGGGTGGATAGTTAGCTGGACATGATTCCTACAGTATAAGGACAGAGTCAGCCAGGGACTGTCTGGGTGGATAGTTAGCTGGACATGACTCCTACAGTATAAGGACAGAGTCAGCCAGGGACTGTCTGGGTGGATAGTTAGCTGGTCATGACTCCTACAGTATAAGGACAGAGTCAGCCAGGGACTGTCTGGGTGGATAGTTAGCTGGTCATGACTCCTACAGTATAAGGACAGAGTCAGCCAGGGACTGTCTGGGTGGATAGTTAGCTGGACATGATTCCTACAGTATAAGGACAGGGTCAGCCAGGGACTGTCTGGTGGATAGTTAGCTGGTCATGACTCCTACAGTATAAGGACAGAGTCAGCCAGGGACTGTCTGGGTGGATAGTTAGCTGGACATGATTCCTACAGTATAAGGACAGAGTCAGCCAGGGACTGTCTGGGTGGATAGTTAGCTGGACATGACTCCTACAGTATAAGGACAGAGTCAGCCAGGGACTGTCTGGGTGGATAGTTAGCTGGACATGATTCCTACAGTATAAGGAAAGGGTCAGCCAGGGACTGTCTGGGTGGATAGTTAGCTGGTCATGACTCCTACAGTATAAGGACAGAGTCAGCCAGGGACTGTCTGGGTGGATAGTTAGCTGGACATGATTCCTACAGTATAAGGACAGGGTCAGCCAGGGTGGGGTGGATAGTTAGCTGGTCATGACTCCCACAGTATAAGGACAGAGTCAGCCAGGGACTGTCTGGGTGGATAGTTAGCTGGACATGATTCCTACAGTATAAGGACAGAGTCAGCCAGGGACTGTCTGGGTGGATAGTTAGCTGGACATGACTCCTACAGTATAAGGACAGAGTCAGCCAGGGACTGTCTGGGTGGATAGTTAGCTGGACATGATTCCTACAGTATAAGGACAGAGTCAGCCAGGGACTGTCTGGGTGGATAGTTAGCTGGACATGACTCCTACAGTATATGGACAGGGTCAGCCAGGGACTGTCTGGGTGGATAGTTAGCTGGACATGATGCCTACAGTATAAGGACAGAGTCAGCCAGGGACTGTCTGGGTGGATAGTTAGCTGGACATGATTCCTACAGTATAAGGACAGAGTCAGCCAGGGACTGTCTGGGTGGATAGCTGGACATGACTCCTACAGTATAAGGACAGGGTCAGCCAGGGACTGTCTGGGTGGATAGTTAGCTGGACATGATTCCTACAGTATAAGGACAGAGTCAGCCAGGGACTGTCTGGTGGATAGTTAGCTGGTCATGATTCCTACAGTATAAGGACAGAGTCAGCCAGGGACTGTCTGGGTGGATAGTTAGCTGGTCATGACTCCTACAGTATAAGGACAGAGTCAGTCAGGGACTGTCTGGGTGGATAGTTAGCTGGACATGATTCCTACAGTATAAGGACAGAGTCAGCCAGGGACTGTCTGGGTGGATAGTTAGCTGGTCATGATTCCTACAGTATAAGGACAGAGTCAGCCAGGGACTGTCTGGGTGGATAGTTAGCTGGACATGATTCCTACAGTATAAGGACAGGGTCAGCCAGGGGCTGTCTGGGTGGATAGCTGGACATGACTCCTACAGTATAAGGACAGGGTCAGCCAGGGACTGTCTGGGTGGATAGTTAGCTGGACATGATTCCTACAGTATAAGGACAGAGTCAGCCAGGGACTGTCTGGGTGGATAGTTAGCTGGACATGATTCCTACAGTATAAGGACAGAGTCAGCCAGGGACTGTCTGGGTGGATAGTTAGCTGGACATGACTCCTACCGTATAAGGACAGGGTCAGCCAGGGACTGTCTGGGTGGATAGTTAGCTGGACATGATTCCTACAGTATAAGGACAGAGTCAGCCAGGGACTGTCTGGGTGGATAGTTAGCTGGACATGATTCCTACAGTATAAGGACAGAGTCAGCCAGGGGCTGTCTGGGTGGATAGCTGGACATGACTCCTACAGTATAAGGACAGGGTCAGCCAGGGACTGTCTGGGTGGATAGTTAGCTGGACATGATTCCTACAGTATAAGGACAGAGTCAGCCAGGGACTGTCTGGGTGGATAGTTAGCTGGACATGATTCCTACAGTATAAGGACAGAGTCAGCCAGGGACTGTCTGGGTGGATAGTTAGCTGGACATGACTCCTACCGTATAAGGACAGTGTCAGCCAGGGACTGTCTGGGTGGATAGTTAGCTGGACATGATTCCTACAGTATAAGGACAGAGTCAGCCAGGGACTGTCTGGGTGGATAGTTAGCTGGTCATGACTCCTACAGTATAAGGAAAGGGTCAGCCAGGGACTGTCTGGTGGATAGTTAGCTGGTCATGACTCCTACAGTATAAGGACAGAGTCAGCCAGGGACTGTCTGGGTGGATAGTTAGCTGGTCATGACTCCTACAGTATAAGGACAGAGTCAGCCAGGGACTGTCTGGGTGGATAGTTAGCTGGACATGACTCCTACAGTATAAGGACAGAGTCAGCCAGGGACTGTCTGGGTGGATAGTTAGCTGGACATGACTCCTACAGTATAAGGACAGAGTCAGCCAGGGACTGTCTGGGTGGATAGTTAGCTGGACATGACTCCTACAGTATAAGGACAGAGTCAGCCAGGGACTGTCTGGGTGGATAGTTAGCTGGACATGACTCCTACAGTATAAGGAAAGGGTCAGCCAGGGACTGTCTGGGTGGATAGTTAGCTGGTCATGACTCCTACAGTATAAGGACAGAGTCAGCCAGGGACTGTCTGGGTGGATAGTTAGCTGGTCATGATTCCTACAGTATAAGGACAGTGTCAGCCAGGGACTGTCTGGGTGGATAGTTAGCTGGACATGACTCCTACAGTATAAGGACAGAGTCAGCCAGGGACCGTCTGGGTGGATAGTTAGCTGGACATGATTCCTACAGTATAAGGACAGAGTAGTTTGGGATTGAGATCTGTGGTCTACTTATGAGTGGAGTTTGTTAAACATGACTGAAGCCAACGGTGACCGTTGACCCCCCTCTCCCTTTACTCCCACACTCAATCGATCCTCCCTCACTCTTTTTCAAATCAAACCTCCCTCAAATGTTAACTGTCCCCTCCCTCATCTCTCCCTCCTCACCCAAGGTGATTGAAGCCAGGTAGATAGGATGGAGAAAGTTGGAGAGCAGGGCTCCCTGCAGACCCAGGACGTTCCAGCGAAGGATCTTGTCGCTGCAGCTCATGGTCCTCAGACGCTCGCCGTGCTGGATGCCGTCCCAGGTGGGCACGATGGTCGATGACTCTACCGGGATTGTGCCCTCACCTACACATGGCACAGACACCCTTGAGGCATACTTTTGACTCCAAAGACAAAGCCGTGCAGTGTGAGGAATAGGGTGTATGAGAGAGCCAGTGGTCAAAGTGATGGTTGTACACTAGAAGCACACAGTCCAGGCTCTAGATTGGAACATTCAAATCCATTGGGATATTTGTGCTTTCTAGCAGGTGTGTTTGTGGCAGCAGCAGCAGATGTGTGAATGTGTAGTCCTGCTCTGTTTGGCCTGCAGAGAGGGGAGTTAAGCAACATGGTGGCTCTATGTGCTTGTCCTCAGTAACAGAGGGGATCCTCATGGAACGGTCCTGCAGATGGCATCTGGCTGTAACTCACCATTCTCCACCTTGGTGCGCAGCTTGCCCTGCTTGGCGTTCTCAAACAGGGGCTGGTGGCCCTGGCCGTCCCCCGCGTCCTCGCTGCACGACTTATCAAACAACGCCCCGTCTCCGCACGGAGCAGTACTGGAGGAGAGGGGGAGAAGTAGAGCGAGAGGGGGAGAAGTAGAGCGCGAGAGGGGGGTAGAGCGCGAGAGGGGGGTAGAGCGCGAGAGGGGGGAGGTAGAGCGCGAGGGGGGGGAAGAGGTAGAGCGCGAGGGGGGGGAAGAGGTAGAGCGCGAGGGGGGGAAGAGGTAGAGCGCGAGGGGGGGGAAGAGGTAGAGCGCGAGGGGGGGAAGAGGTAGAGCGAGAGGGGGGGGAAGAGGTAGAGCGAGAGGGGGGGAAGAGGTAGAGCGAGAGGGGGGGGAAGAGGTAGAGCGAGAGGGGGGGAAGAGGTAGAGCGAGAGGGGGGGAAGAGGTAGAGCGAGAGGGGGGGAAGAGGTAGAGCGAGAGGGGGGGAAGAGGTAGAGCGAGAGGGGGGGAAGAGGTAGAGCGCGAGGGGGGGAAGAGGTAGAGCGCGAGGGGGGGAAGAGGTAGAGCGCGAGGGGGGGGAAGAGGTAGAGCGCGAGGGGGGGGAAGAGGTAGAGCGCGAGGGGGGGGAAGAGGTAGAGCGCGAGGGGGGGAAGAGGTAGAGCGCGAGGGGGGGAAGAGGTAGAGCGCGAGGGGGGGGAAGAGGTAGAGCGCGAGGGGGGGGAAGAGGTAGAGCGCGAGGGGGGGAAGAGGTAGAGCGCGAGGGGGGGAAGAGGTAGAGCGAGAGGGGGGGAGAGGTAGAGCGAGAGGGGGGGGAGAGGTAGAGCGAGAGGGGGGGGGAGAGGTAGAGTGAGAACGAGGTAGAGCGCGAGAGAGAGGTAGAGCGCGAGAGCGGTAGAGGTAGAGCGGTGTAGAGAGAGAGAGCGGTGTAGAGAGAGAGAGCGGTGTAGAGAGAGAGAGCGGTGTAGAGAGAGAGCGAGAGGTAGAGCGTGAGAGAGGTAGAGGGGTAGAGTGGTGTAGAGAGAGAGAGCGAGAGGTAGAGCGAGAGAGAGGTAGAGCGAGAGAGATATATATATATATGTGTGGATAGGAGCAGTTCATTAACTAGAAGTATCTTCCAGGGTTTTTCTGGATCAAAATGAGGCTTAGGTGGTGGGCGTGGCCAACGGCGGGGTCGCCAACTAATTTTTAGAGGCCCCCCTGTTGGCCAGTGACGAAATTTGCAATTCTACACATTTTTTCATGGCTTATTTGAACTGAGGGACTCAAACGTTATAACAAAATCAATGTGGCCCCATGCCACGACAAAAATACTCCTGAGTGCATCAGTTGGGGAATTTTGTATTCCCCCTGACTGTCTAGCTGTTATTTGGGTCATTGTTAGTTCTCAAAGAAGATCTTATTATAGAACATATAGCGCCATTATCTTTTCTACATACTTTATATCTGGTTTTAGTCTTAAGTTTACATTGACAACATTTTTCACCCCGGAAATCATTATCTAAACATCAAAAAAATGATTTGACTGTTTTGACATACGTGGCCCGAAAACACTTAAGTAGCCCGCCCAAGACTTTTCTATGCAGAAAAAAACGCTGGCTTCGCAAACTCCTAGAACAACGTGTGTGTGGGGGTGGGTTGGTGGCCCAGTTGAGTTCCAGGGCACAGAAGGAAAGGGGAGAGAAGACAGTAGGTGGAGAAGAATGAGCCATGGGTTGAAGGGTCAAACAGCGAGGAAGAGACATCTTCCGTAGGCCCACCTGATATAGAGGTGGAAGGTGGTGTCAGGTTTGATCCGGAGCTTGTTCTCCTCAGCTGGCTCAAATATGCTGTCCTCTGATCCTTCACAGTGCTTCAGCAACTCAGCATACAGAAACCTGGAGAGAGAGGGGGTGACATGAAAGGTAGAATCCACATTTGAGTGATTCAGATCAGTGAAAGTGTCCAGGATCCAACACACAGATAAAGGGAGACTGGTGGAGAAACAGAGGATCTGGTAAGTGGCATTAATACACTACAACTAACCAGATGGACTCCACAGACACATTAACACACATCATAGTCTGTAATGACTTCACAGCTGACATATGACACCCTGTAGAGAGAGGAGGTTTCAGAAAGGCAGGGAGAGTAGCTATAAAGGAATCAAAACGAAGAGCAAAGGAGGAAGGGGAAAAGAGTGGTCATATAAAAGGACAGAATGGAAGATAATTGAGCAGCAGTAACTTCCTACCTGATAAATCCTCTCCTGGAGATGATTTCTGCGTGGCAGTCATTAACGGTGTCCCCTTTAAGACTCAGCTCCTCCCCTTTAACACAGCGATTTCCTGAGGAGAAAAACAAACAAATATACATTTATTTAATCTCAAAAGGTTGAGACAAAAATCATTCCAAAAGGCTTGTTATTTTCTCTCGCGTACACACACACGGCAGGTACCTGTTCCCAGGCTGACCACGGTCCCCAGCCCTTCCCCCCTCTTCATGACGACGGTGGCGAGGATCTTCCTTCCCAGAAGACTGTGCTGTATGCGTGTGGTGAGGGCGTTGAAGCGCTGGTGACTCAACATGGCGATCTGGTCATGGATTGTCCCACCACTCAGTGGCAGCTAGAGACAGAAACAATAACAGGTTATGTACGGCCCACCAGTCACAGAAGTAGGTTCTAGCAGAATCACAGTATTAACAGTGTATTCATAGTATAGCAGGCATTCAACTTTTTCAGCTCGAGATCCAATGAGAAAATCACTGTCCTCCCGTGACCCAAAATAATCTCCCAGCAACCCAAATGAAGAGGAAATAGTGTGTGATTCTAGCAGTCTCCTCACTCCCGACCCACCTCTAACACACCCAAAGCCCAGTGTGGGTCCTGACCCAGAGTTTTAAAAAGTACTATAGTAATAGAGGTAAATTGACCTCTGCAGGGGTTAGTTCCCCGGTGCGGGCAGCCTTCTCTGCCTCTCCAATCAGAACCCTCAGAGCTGCATCAGCTGCTTCCTGTTTCCCTTGCTTCTTATTGGAAGCACAGACAGGAGGGAACCAGCGGCCCCCTAGCTTAGCCTGGTAGGTAAACCTGAGAGAGAAGAGTTAAACATCCATGTTTGCACAGCCGCGTTTTACAATATTCAACCGTTAGCTTTCATAGTGTTATATATGTCACAATGGACCGCCAGACTACCGCAGCTCTGCAGCTGTGGACTCTGAATGACCCTTTAGAGTGTGTATGTTAGTGTATGTGGGCAAGAATGTGTGTACTGACTTGGGCTCGTGCGGTGGTCCTGACTGCCCGACCAGTCGTATCTCTGCAGCGAAGCCCCTGGCCCGGGCGTACTCCAGCAGGCCTGACACGGCGTTGTTGTTTAGGTGGCTGATGAGGTCACCAACCCCCGCCTCGTGGGCAGAACGCAGCTCCTCCTCTGTCAGCGGGGGCAGGGAGGGGCAAGCGGGCATGAAGCCCCCTTCATCACCAGACAGACACAGGGGAAACTGGGGCTGGAGAGGACGGGGTAATGGAGAGCGAGGGAGAAGAGAGATAAGGCAGTGAAAAGATGGAGGAGAGGAGGGAAGAGTGATCTTAGTGTTCGGAGGATCTTTTCTTAGAATCACGGCCTGGAGGCACAATGAGAGAAGGCCACATGCCTGTGTCTTATGACATTCTGCCAGTCCATAGCTAAACAGCTAGCTAGCTTGTCAAGCCTAAATAGATGGGGTAGTGTTTTTTTCAGGGACCCATCCATTTAGTTTAAACGTCTTTTTTTATTTATTTTTATTTTACCGTTATTTTACCAGGTAAGTTGACTGAGAACACGTTCTCATTTGCAGCAACGACCTGGGGAATAGTTACAGGGGAGAGGAGGGGGATGAATGAGCCAATTGTAAACTTTCAGTCCCATGTTTGAGTCCTTTACTCACCTTGTTGAGCTGCAGTCTCCCGTCGGCCATTAACTCCTTGACTGCCTCCTCTGCAGCCAGCTGCCTGGCAGCCTTCTTACTGGGCGCTGAGCTCTCAGCACACAGGCTTTCCCCTATCTTCACCCTGAACATGAACCTGAGGAGGAGGGAGCAGAGACTCACTTATACATCCTAAACATACATCGGTGAGAGGTAAGAGGACATTCCTGTCTAACCACATGGGGGCATCAGAGTAGAGCTGTGAATCTGCTTCACAGAGACTACAGCACTCAGGAAGAGGAGGGAAAGAGAGGGACAAAGATGGTCACACTTCCCAGTATCAGATTACTGCGGGACAGTACTGTAGGTGCCTAGGGGAAGGTTATATGCAGAGAGAGACAGAGGTGCTGTTGTAACATCCAGTCAGCAGACTGCTGCAGTATGAAAGTCATCCAGGACATACAGAACTGCTCCCGAGGGAGAGAGGTGAGGGCAGGCCCACCTTTCTAATGATTCATTTATGTATAGAAGAGAGAACCAGGGAGAGAAAAATGAGAAGCAGGGTTGGGCTCAATTCGAATTGAAGTCACTCAATTCAGGAAGTGATTTGAATTTAAATTCAAAAATGGAAAAACTTGAAATAAATAGCTTCTCCTTTTCAGTTTATAGAGAAATCATTGGAAATGGATGCTATTTTTTCAATTATTGAATTGGAATGTCAGTTTATTTCCTAAATTGACTGACTTCATTTGGAATTGACCCCATCCCTGATGAGAAGGCTGTAGACAGATGGATACCGTGGGTCGTGAGGTGGGCCCTCCTGTCCAGTGTTGATGAACTCGATGGGGTTTCCAGTGCGCTGACTGTACTCCATCAGCATGGACACGGGGTTCTTACCCCCCGGCAGGGAACGGGACAGGGCCTGGGGCGGACCCTCCACTACCTCCTGACAGAGAGGGAGAGCGAGAGCGAGACAGCGAGGGAGGGAGAGAGCAGAGAGTTATAAAAGGATTGAAAAAGAGACATAAATCTTTGCCCTTTAGAACACAATCAACCACAACAGAGCACATTGATTATTACTAACAACACACACACGAACACACTTCAGACTTACAGGGACGTCAGAGGTGGGGTCCATGGCCTGGTCCACCCCTGCAGTGAGCCCCTCCTCAGCCCCTCCCCCCTCTATCTCACGCAGCAGAATCCTCAGGGTTGCTGCGGCAGCATCTTTCTTAGCCACCTTTTTATTAGATGCCTCAGCAACAGGAAACAACCTGCCGTCCAGCATGACCTGCATACGGAATCTGAGAGGGAGAAAAATACAAGGAGTGAGGTAGCGAGAAAGAGCAGGGACAACACATTTTTTGATATTTCTTCGTCACACTTTCTCATGCAATTTTTTTCATGAATTTGCTAAATCAATCAGCTAGTTTCCTCTTAGACATACCAGCAACGGCCAACCATGATTGGTTGGGAACATTATGACATCACTGACCTGGGGTCATGTGAGGGCCCTGATTGGTCGAGGAGCAGGAACTCGCAATTGTGTCCCTGGTACTGGGCAAACTCCATCAGGCCGCTGACGGGGTTCTTGGCCCTCACCTCCTGGAGTTTGGCACGGAGGTTCTGAGGTGGGGGCGCTGCCAGGGAGACTGCTACTGTCCCCCCTCCATCCCGGCTGATGGCGTTGAGGAATTCGGGGATATCGTCGGTCGCCCACTGCCCTCCGTTCGACTCATCCTCCTGATAGAGGGATGAAGAGGAAGAAGTAGGTGAGGAAACAAAGAAGTGGAGCAGAAGTTGGAGGGTCAGTGGGATCGGTGTCAGGCGGGGTGAAGGGCTCCAGACCTGGCATTCTCAGCTCGGAATCTACAGAGCTATGTTCACCCCTCAATGTTACAACCAACATTATGTTACTAGGGTAACTGCCACACTCATCCTCCCCTTCCAACTCTTCGTAGGAGACGGGCTCCAAGTGAGGGAGGGGGTCTCCCAAATTCAGGAAGACGTCAAGGAATTCCCCAACCCCCCCCCCCCCCCCTCGCTGTGTGAGAGTGTCCACCTACCGCCTCAGCGTTGGCCTCTAGACACTCCAATCCGGGTGGCACCGCCTGGAATCCGGACCCCATTCCTTCGACCTTTGCAGGGGCGCTGCGCTCGGCCTTGAGGCTCCTCTCCATCCTCTCCCTGCGATGGACAGATAGCTCCCAGATGTGAGGGGTCACCTCTGCGTTGCGGCTCACGTCGCCCTGCTTCTCCATGGCGTACAGGGTGGGGTTGACCTGCTTGGCGCCCCTCAGGCCCAGGTTCTTGGAGATCACCAGGGCCGTGGCCTCCCCTGCCTCCAGCAGATACTGCAGGATCAACTCCTTCTGATTACTGCCGCAGTCCGCCATGTCACTCTCGTCAAGGTCTAGGTCAAGCTCTTCGTTACTGCTGCTGTTGATACTGGGCTGTTGGGTTTGGGACTGGGAATGTTGCCGATATGACTCAGATGATTCTGAGGAAGAGGAGTGTGAATCTGATTCTACGTAGTAATCTTCTTCTTTGTCGCCCTCAGGACCCTTCGCTTCAATTTGCTGGATCTCAGCCGCGATGACAACGTCCTCCTCCTTCACAGACAGGAAGTGAGAGCAATCTTCTTCTGAAGGCCTTTCCTGTGACTCCACAGAATGTTCCCTCGGTTGGGAACGTGGGCTTTCCGGATCAGAATCTCTACTTTCCGGTTCTTCCTGTGGTTCTACGTAGACAGTCCACTCTGGAGGACTTTCACCGTGTTTTGAAGCTTTCTTATCACGCTCGAGACCGTAAAGGGCCTGGTTGATAAACTTTTTGGGGCACCGCAGCGTTTTGGCCAAACACTTTGCTTGTAGCTTCTCACCGGGGCTCAAATCTGCCAAGGCTTGCAAAACTTGCTCTCGGATGTCGGGTGGCTGAAACGTAGGGGCACTCTTGTTGTTTGAATTATTACTACTACAGACAGAAGCTTTGTCAAAGCTGACGCCTCTGTCAACTCTTCCTCTGTAGGACCTCTCTCTGTCTAAGGATAAACTCTGAAAGCCTTCTGAGAAAGACGGCCCGTCAGCACAGTCTGCATGAAGGCTCCACTGTCTGTTGAAGCCTTGCTTTTGGGTTGAAGTCTGCTTCTGGTTCCAGAATCTAGGGCCGGTTGGTCCTCTAGGGGGTCCTTGACTGGGTGGGTACCCGAAGTCCCTACCGTTCCCTCTGCCTCGCTCGCTGCTGTATCCCCCTCTCCCCCTAGAGCTGTTTTGGGAGTATCTGCTGTACCCTGCCTGGGCCTGGTTTGATTCGTTATAGAGTCCGTTCGGTCCCCCTCGACCCAAGCTCTGCGCCCCTCTGGGGCTCACCCTAAACTGGGGAGCCTCAGTGTTCTGTCCCCTCAGGAAGTGGACCTGCTGCTGCCTGAAGGAGTTAGGACCACTGGGACAAGAGCTCTGCTGACTCAGGGCTGGGCTGTGACTGGGTGGGGGAGGGGCGGAGGGGTAGAGAGGCTGAGAGTGGGCACTGGGTGGTACTAGAGGGGGGACTGGGCCTAGGTATGAATGGACGTTTGGGTGTGGGGCCTGTTGCGGGGGGGCTCTGGGGTGAAATCCCAGGGGTCCAGCTCTGTAGTATTGTTGCTTAGCCTGCAGTTGGGGAAGAGGGGGTCGGTGGTAATGCTCTATGGGGGGCCCTCCTCGTCCTCTGCTCATAGCGCAGGGGGCAGGTTGAGGGGGGACCAGGGCCGCCTGTTACGCAGCAGATAGGAGGATGCGTCTCTGTGTTGGATACTGATGCAACACAGCCTGGCAGAATAGCCGGGTGGGCGATGATCGCAAAGTGGCAGTCAGCACCTGAGAGAGAGGACGAGATGGGTGTGAGCGAAAGCAAAAGTGACTGAGTGGGTGAGGAAAAGAGCCATGAAATAAAAAATTAAGAGCCAAATATAAAGCAATATGAAGAAGAAACTAGGGACATAAGACTGGTCAAAATCTTGTGGAAAATCCTGATGGAAATGGTAAAAGGGCGGGAGAAAAACACAGGAAGAGTAGATCAAGGGCTTATGACAAATAATATATATATATATATGTTTTTACACACTACACAGTCTCACTGTACTTCATCCTGTCACATGCTGTTGGATCCAATTGCTCGCAACGAGATCCATGTATAAAAGGTCAGAAATGTATAATTCATGGTTGTGGCTTAAGTGTTGTATTTCTGGTTTAAGGATGATTTGCAGCTTCACATAGGAAGGGAAAGTGAAAGGCAGAAGGAAAGAAACGATTCAAGGTGGTCAGTGAAGGACAGGAGTTGCTCCACTAACTTTTGACAGACTAAACACACAGCAAATAAGTAATAGATGTTGAACCTGATAAAAGGTTGGCTATAGAACACACATTGGAGAGGAAAAGGAGTAACGCTCGCTCACCATTAAAAATAAGTTGTTTTATTAGACAAGTTTAAAAGATTGACGTTTCAGCCTTCAATGGCCTTCTTGAGAATAATCACATCGGGAATGGACAAGCTCGTGTAGGGAATGGGGAAGACAATTAGGGGAAAACTCTTCAGCTGGTGGTGCTAATGAGAGTCCAATGATGTCTACACAGGTTGCACCTCTAATCACGTTGGTTGAGCACCGACTTCTTGCCATAGAACATACAGGAATATTTTAAATACCTTTTCATATTATGGGCACCTTCTAGTACAGCAAACCTGACATTCAATCATTCATTTGCTGATTATTTTCTCAGCTAAAATATTTAATACGCACTAGTAATTGCATGCCAATTACATATAAATCTGTAGGGCATAGAATATGATGGGGGGGTATTTTGATTCAAAATGTGTACCACAAAGCTTCTTCCCTGCACTCAATGATATATGTCACTGACCACAGGAAGACACTCAACCCTGCTCCTCAGATTTCAGCCCTGCCAGGCATGGTGCTAGTCAACATAAACGTGTCTGTCATGCTGCTCCCGAAACGATTGCTATGAATGCCACCATATTAATAATAATATAACGACGAGCGGGAGCGAGTTATTTCACGGCAATGTTAACGGACAGCAGCAGCAGCACTGGGTCCCGTGCCCCCGGGTCAAAGCGGGATCTGGCTGACCCTAATGCAAGCCGGCAACTGACGGCCAAATAACAACCCAGCATGTCTCAATTCAGTTGCCTCTGCTGCTTCCATGGGCAATATGAATATTCAGAACTGCGCATTAAATATTAGTACGTCTTTCGCCCATGGACCAGACAGTTTGGCCTTGTTGTCGGTATGTTCCCGTTCCTGGATTATTGATGAGTCATTTCTATTTGAATTACAGAATTGGGGTATACGCCCTGGTCAAAGTGTTATAAATCAAGTTCATGCATAGTGGGTTGCATAAACGACTCCATGACAGTAGAAAGACATTAACTAATTCAATGAACGTACCTGAAAGTTCGCGGGATAAAACACAGATTTACCACCTGGCCTGAAGGCGGTTTCAGTCACTTTTGAATGGCAGAGAGATCTTGACGTCTGCGGGCGTGCTACCGGGGTCAGAAGTTGACTACACTTCAAACAGTCTAGAGATAAACAGTTACGTTCTATCAAAATACAACAAAAGTATTTCAACTAGTTGGCTATATTTCTAAAAATTCTATGTATTTTACCATCCCCCAAAAACTGTTTTTTGTTTTTTTACATACCGCACGAGCGCTTCTCAATTTCAAAGGGACATCTAGTACCTACCATTCAAGATACTTATACCAGACGTTACAATGTGAAATTATGGATAGGCCTATTATAAACGCATAGAAAGTCTGCATTTACAGTTTCTTAACACGAGAAACAGCACGAAGGGGCAGAATAGTTTCGTTTTCCTTTCTCTAGACACGCTCTGTAGCCAGTCTGGGTGAGTCACGTGATGCAATAGTTTATCATAGGTTTCACTAGCTAGAGTAAGAATGTAGCCAAAACTGGTGCAAGATCAAGGTACCAAGGCCTAGGCTGTTTGAATACTTGGATGTACATCAAATTTATTTTTATCACAACATGTGGATTTTATAATATAATTATGTCAAATTATTTAAAATAATAATCGGTCCTTGTCATGTGAATGAAAATGTGCCGTAGTGTTCTGTCAAACAGGATGTATTTCTTGTTAGAGGATACAGTATATTGATTGAAATGCGAAAGCAATCGTTATTTCTATTTATTATCCAGTAAGCCAATATTTATTATAAAATGCATCACCTCTAGACAGACAATTACATTTTAGAAAATATCAATCTGGACAAGAAAGCCTTCAGAAATGACGCCTATATATGCATAGGCTAACTCCAAAACATTCAACCCCCCCCCTAAAAAAAGTAACAAAATATGATAATTCAAGATCGCCTCTTAGTTGTCATGTCTCACAGCTGCTGTTGCGTGAAACTATTGTTGTGACAAAAACATAACCAGAACAGTTTAATTGAGCAAGCAGCAGCTGCCGGATATAGCTCGTGGCCACTGTACCCAGACATTGGTGCTTTCAAGACAACTGGAAACTCAGGGGTAAAAAACGAGGTCAAATAATGACGTCAGTAATCTTGAGGTCGGAGCTCTAGAAAGATGCCAGTGTTTCCGACTTGGATGACCGTTCAAAACTATTTTTTCCTAGTCGGAGCTCGTTTTTTCCCCGAGTTCCCAGTTGTCTCTGAACGCACTGAGGTATGAGATTTCAGAGTTCCCAGTTATGAACGCAGCATCAAACCCAATTCCATCACGCAGGGATACGCATGCATGCATTCAATGGTCAATCAAACACAGCCACGCGAGAGCATGTCTGTTAATTATCTCTGGCGCGGTTGAAAATGTTTATAAAACTTAACTAATAATCACTGCTGCCATCAGCTTGAGTGTAGAATTAAGGACGCCCCTGAATAACCTTCCCATGTTTATTTTTTCTATGGGATGGTTCTGATGTACACAATTTTCAATCTCCCCAGTCAAAGTGAACCCCGCACAACTAGTTAGCTAGGAGGACAGTAGGAGGATCAACTATCAGTGTGCAATTTCATCCCGCCTCCGACCCCCAACGATGTCTGTCGCTGGATGGACATAGGATCCAATTGGTCATTTTACAGCCGTTTTTCAGTAAATCCCCCTTAATCCTCAATTCCCTTCGCTCTCACACAGGCGTTTATCCCCTGACTGAAGTCCTCCATGAATATAACCTGAAATTAGCTAAGCTATCCTGGTTTTAACTGACACTACACATTGAATACCCTGGTAAATATTTAATTTATCTCAGCAACCCGCCGCAGAGATCAACTCAACTGCCATCATTGAATGGATGGTTGTCGTTTGGACTGCGCACGCATGTTCCGAACAAGATATTGCGCAGATGGAGGCTCCAAGCGGGTTCACTAGCTAGGTAACGTAGAACCGCGGTTGTGTATCGCAAATAACATGCACAACTGTCGATTTGTTCCAGAAACACTTTCCCAATCAACTCCCAAGTGTAAACAACTATGCAACGCGACGTCAAATGCAGTGAAAATAATGATAATTATGCATAGCGCGGATTGACTAGTTAGCTACATAGGTGGCTAGCTAACGTTAGCATTGATTGAGCATCACTGCGGCACAAGCGTGCAAACAACCATAGGCGCATTTGTAAGCGATGCAGTTAGCGCGAAACCAAATATAGATCTCAATTGAACTAACACGAAAGGTAAAAATAGAGTTCAAAATGTAATTAATTTACCTGGGTTTGCGATTGAAGCTTTGTATCAGTCCGAGTTCCTGCTTGATAGCGACAGTGTCGACAAAGAAACAACGGGGTTAGGGGGGCGCATGATGACATCACTAGTTTGCGACAGTTTACCTGGCGCATTTGGAGTGACGCCGCCCGTTTTACTGCAGAGTGCGGTCCCCCCCAAAAGAACATCAGACAAGGTAGAATACCTTTGCTGCGGCAGATCGATTGGATTCATTTAGGCAGGTGAATAGGACATGGTAGAATAGCAGTACCTCCAAGCCACTGCTATTGCATTCCCTTGTTTAGGATTGGGACGGGATTAATCAGGTCTCAAATAAAAAAATCTATCAAATGTAATATATGTATGCTACAGAACCTTCCACAAATCCATTTGCCACAAACACGGCCTAGTGGGCATGAACCCTGCAAAAAGCTAGTACATCTGATAAGGATTTACTTTCTATAAGAAACCTTGAGAGGAACCAGACTCAAGACCCAAAGCATGGCTGGCTGGATAGAGGTGAGAGAAGGCGGTAGAGAAAAAAGGCTCCATATATTGCAGGGGGAATCCAACAAAATACAAACATGAGGCCTGTATCTTGTAATGAACACGTTAGTGAACTATTTACAGCATGATACACGAGGCTGTGGGAGCAGATCATCACATCACAGCCTACTGCAGTGCCTGGACGCTCACCAACCCATAGAGTTATAGGCTGCTATACTATCCACCAATCAATGGGTCAGACTGGATCCATGTTCAAACTTTCCTGCAAATTGCACTTATTACATCCCCCAGTAGGTGTCAGCACCACGCCATTTAGTATCAGAACACCTTTATTCGCCAAGTACATTTACTCATAACTGGAATTTGACTTAGTGAGAATGTGCTGCCAGCAATAGACAATATAGAAACAGAACACAGACAAAAGTCCACATAGACGTCATACAAAAAACCACAAATCGTAAGTCGCTGTGGATAAGAGCATCTGCTAAATGACTAAATGTAAACGTAAAAAACATTAAACATAAACTCGGGTCCTCTGTCCTGCTCAAAGTCACAGCGGATCAAACTGAAATACATCACTGTAATGTCCAGTAGGCTACAGTCAGTGCATCATATTATCATAAGTCTTTCAGTCAAGTATAGAAACAAATGGGCATTTTCAAACAAACCCAAACTCTACCGCTAGAAACATGCCTACTGGAGGTTTGGTAATGGACAATCCAGTTGTTGTTTGGTGCTTGTTCATGATATAACTACTGTATATATGCATGTGTTTTGTGATACTGGTTGAGTTATATATTAACAAACTGAGTCTCTAGCAGGTGTGTTGGATATTGGTAGTTGGTATAATGAGATTCTAAAGTAGAAGCTATGGTTCAATATACAGCTTACGTTCAAAGTGTCACTTCCGTACTGTAATTAGAAGTTCTTTTTTATTTATTTGTTTTTACCCCTTTTTCGTGGTATCCAATTGGTAGTTACGGACTCGGGAGAGACGAAGGTGGAGAGTCATGCGTCCTCCGAAACACAACCTAGCAGCCGCTCTGCTTTTTGACTCAATGCCCGCTTAACCCGGAAGCCAGCCGCACAAATGTGTGGGAGGAAACACCATACACCTGGCGACCGTGTCAGCGTGCATTGCGCCTGACCCGTCACAGGAGTCGCTAGAGCCCGATGGGACAAGAACATTCCTGCAGGACAAACCCTCCCCTAACCCGGACGACACTGGGCCAATTGTGCGCCGCCCCATGGGTCTCCCAGTCGCGGCCGACTGCGACAGAGCCTGGACTCGAACCAGGATCTCTAGTGGCACAGCGCATTAGACCACAGTAATTATAAGTTATAATGTGTGAGAGAGAGGTAGTGTTGTGCCAACCTTCATCAGAGCAGTGTTCAATACTGCTGCCTTAGTTTTTTGTCCCTCTCTCTTTTCCCACCATCCTTCACTAACTATTTTCTATATGTTACTTTTTAATCCCCCTCTCATGCTAGCCTCCACACTTCATTGCTCCCCTTCTCAATGGAAACTGAAGATGATGTGAAATAGGGGAGGGGGAAGGAGAGAGGGATAGAGACAGAGAAAGTGAGACGAGTCAAAAGACAGGGAGAAAGGTGGGTGTAAAGAGAGTGAGATGGGTAGTGTATTGGGAATGGGCAATTCCATGGTAACGGGCTCCGATTCTTTCACTTAAAATGTATGCCAAACAAATAAAATGTTTTAAAAGTTGAACCAACTATATGCATAAGGACCACTTTTAACAATTTACACTGAACATTTTACAAAAACACATTTACTGGAAGAACTGTGCAGATGCAAAGTTTGGTAACAGAATTTAGGTAAATCAAATTTTTTATGTGACCACGTTTTCCACAAACTCTTAATTATTTGCTCCGAATTAAGATTGAAAGACGTCTGCAGATAAAATGGGGTGTCAGCTATGACATGGCACCTTGAGTTTGAAAACATCTATTTAGGTTATTAAACAACAGTAAGTGAAGTGGATGTACACACAGTAACAGAATTGCAGTAACAGAATTTCATATTGGGTCTGTGATCTGAACTACACAGAAATGAATAAACCAAATCAAATTGTACATGCACCGAATACAACAGGTATAGATAGACCTTGCCTTGAAATGCTTGCTTATGAGCCCTTCCCAACAATGCAGAGTAAAAAATAAACATTTATTAAAACCCAAGGGGAATAAAATACACAAGAAGGAAGTTATATACAGGGAGTACCAGTACCAGATCACTGTGGAGTTATATACAGGGAGTACCAGTACCAGATCAATGTGGAGCTATATACAGGGAGTACCAGTACCAGATCACTGTGGAGCTATATACAGGGAGTACCAGTACCAGATCACTGTGGAGCTATATACAGGGAGTACCAGTACCAGATCACTGTGGAGTTATATACAGGGAGTACCAGTACCAGATCACTGTGCAGGGGTACGAGGTATTACATGTAGATACATTTACTGTATGTAAATAAAGGCAGGGTAAAGTGACATATATACAGTGACATTATACTGTACAATATACAGTATAATAACAAGAGTAATAATTATGGATATGAATGCCATTCTCTTCATGGTGATGTATCCTAAATAGGTACACAAAGATAGAAATATATAATATCTTCCTTTGCATATTTGGTTATTATTTTACACACTAGATATTATTTTAATAAGCTCTGCCACCAAACAAGACCAAATTTGGTTGTCTGGACCGGACTACATCTGAACCAATCATAGATGTCTATGTTTCACATGTTTGGACATCAAAAGCACAGTAGAGCTCAGGGCCCTTCACTGCCATTCGTTTCCTATTCCTCCAAAAGGTTCATGTTCTTGTGCAATTTCTTATGTTTCTCCTTCAGCAAACATTTAAGAAGAAATTAGATTCTTGAAAATAAAGTTCTTGGATTTGTTCTTAATTCCAAGATAGCTAAACCCTTGTCTCCAAGATAGCTAAACCCTTGTCTCCAAGATAGCTAAACCCTTGTCTCCAAGATAGCTAAACCCTTGTCTCCAAGATAGCTAAACCCTTGTCTCCAAGATAGCTAAACCCTTGTCTCCAAGATAGCTAAACCCTTGTCTCCAAGATAGCTAAACCCTTGTCTCCAAGATAGCTAAACCCTTGTCTCCAAGATAGCTAAACCCTTGTCTCCAAGATAGCTAAACCCTTGTCTCCAAGATAGCTAAACCCTTGTCTTAAACTCTGGGTAGTGAAAGAATAAGCCCATGAAAGAAATTGAACATGTTTAATTCACTAAAACTTCATATGAAAGTTTCAGTATAGATTATTTTAAACCCAATACCATGTTTTAGAACAGTAATCTCAGTAGGAAATATGCTTACATGATTGCCATTGCTTGCTAGATAACTAGATAAATCGGTTGCCTAGCAACAAACATCTTAAGAAGATATTTGAGGAGATCGTAAGAAAATCATTCATTCTTAAGATATTGTTGAGTAATTGCACTTGCAAACTATTTTATGAACTTCCTAGTACCCCTGGTTGGGAACCACTGCAGGAGAGTATAGTCAAGTAGAGTATAGTTCAGTACAGTACATTATAGTGTAGTCAACTCTAGTGTGCTGTACTGTGTACTGTACTCTACTCCACTCTATTATACTCTACTGTACAGTACAGTACAGGAATGTACTTTACTGAACTATACTCTACTTTTCTTTACTGTACTACAATGAACAATACTCAACTTTTCTTTACAGATTTTTCCGATTTGGTAACAGAATTTCGAGTTTTAGTCACTTAATAATTCATAAACAAACTTGATATCAGTAAAAACACTATAATTCATCGATAGGTCTACCTTTACTTGTTACTTCTGTGAACTTTTATTATCCTCCCGAGGGAGAGAAATAATACAATATCTGAAAAATACGTGGGTTTGTGGTAATGGAATATCAAGGCACAAGGGCATTGTTTCTTAAACTTACAGAAGGTAGAAATGATCCTAAATAAAATATAAATGTTGATATTAGTTGGCAGGGGTGTCACGTCCTGACCATAGTGCTTATGTGTTTTGCTTGTTTTAGTGTTGGTCAGGACATGAGCTGGGTGGGCATTCTATGTTGTGTGTCTAGTTTGTCTGTTTCTGTGTTCGGCCAAATATGGTTCTCAATCAGAGGCAGCTGTCAATCGTTGTCCCTGATTGAGAATCATATATAGGTGGCTTGTTTTGTGTTGGGGATTTGTGGGTGGTTGTTTCCTGTCTCTGTGTTTGTGTTCTGCACCAGATAGGACTGTCTCGGTTTTCACGTTTGTTGTTTTGTATTGTTGTAAGTGTTCACAGTTCGTTAAATTAAACATGTTGAACACTAACTGCGCTGCATTTTGGTCCTCTCCTTCATCCCAGGAAGAAAGCCGTTACAAGGGGTCTTAAGACTTTTTCTGGTAGAAGTTTTCTAAGACTTCTTTTCCATCTTTTAGACAAGAAATCAAAGCCTTTGTTTATTTCACATTTTTAGGATGGAAAATAGTTGAAAAATGTATATGCCTTAATTCCCAAAAAATATAGACTCATAGTTTTCATTTGACACCCAATTTGACATGTTCCTATGAACTTCACTCGGTAGTGTGTGTTTTGCAACCGAGGACAGACAATTTTTCCGCGCTATGCGCTTCAGCACTCTCCGGTCCTGTTCTGTGAGCTTGTGTGGCCTACCACTTCGCGTCTGAGCCGTTGTTGCTCCTAGATGTTACCGCTTCACAATAACAGCACTTACAGTTGACCGGGGCAGAAATGTGTGCAGGTGACGAACTGACTTGTTGGAAAGGTGGCATCCTATGACGGTGCCACGTTGAAAGTCACTCAGCTTGTCAATAAGGCTATTCTACTGCCAATGTTTGTCTATGGAGAGTGCATGGCCATGGGCTCCATTTTCCACACCTGTCAGCAATGGGTGTGGCTGAATCCACTAATTTGAAGGGGTGTCCACATACTTTTGTATATATAGTGTAGTTCTACCTGGAAACAAAAAGGGTTCTCCTATGGGGACAGCCGAAGAACCCTTTTGGTACCATTTTTTCTAAGAGTAACTATGGCCTCTTCTCCTCTTTCTCCCTCTCTCCCTCCCTGTACCTCTCTTCCTGTGTTGCTGCCAGCTTCTCTCCCTCTCTGTCTTCCTATGCACTCAGCTTGTTTTTCTTCTTGCCTCTGCCTCCCTACCCTCCTTCTCTTCCTTGTTTCTCTCTCTTCCCCCCGTCTGTTGCTGTCTGGCTTGCTCCTGACTTGCTCTGCCTCCCTCCCTCTCTATTCCACTCTACCCTGCCTCTCTCTCTCCGTCTCTGTTGTTCCCCATCTCTTTCTCTGCTCTCTGTTCAGTGGTGCAACATGAGGCAGTCTGTGGCTATCTGTCTGTTTGGACTCTCAGCTCTGCTCCACGGTGAGTGACTTTCATTCCCTCTCTCTCTCTCTCTGTGTGAGTGTTGTGTATGTGTTTCTACGTGTACGTACAATATGTGCAAGTCCATTGATATTTGAGAACTCAACCACACAGTTCCAGCTGCATAGCAGAGAGAGAAGAGAGGAGAGGGAAAGGAACAGAGAGGGAGAAGAGGAGCAGGAATAGAGACAAGGGAGAGGAATGATCACAGAGCTTACAGGTTAGGATGCTGTTCATCACAGTTGTAAAATCCAACCCTCCTGTCTGTTTTAATCCGTTGTTGGTTGATCTGTTCCTCTCTGCACCAGCAGCAGTGTCTTAGATGGCTAACATCTTGTGACTGTATATTGATTTTGTACCATCTTGTGACTGCATATTGATATGGTACCACCTGGAATGCTCTTTCTGTGGGGTGATATTCACCAGAGTAATGCAATACATTGCAATACAACACAACAAATGAATCTCCACAAAGGCTGTTTACAAGCATTGTGGTACATAATAGCATATTACATACAAGCGCAACATGATGTTATAAAGACTGTACTCTACTGTATGTGGGTCTACATTACATTCACTAGTTTTATATATTTTTTAATTCCTTTCTTTTACTTTTAGATTTGTGTGTATTGTTGTGAATTGTTAGATACTACTGCACTACACGCTACACCTGCAATAACATTTGCTAAATATGTGTATGTGACAAATAACATTAGATTTTCAGTTAGACATTGCTACCGAATTTCATCAACTGCACAGATACATTAAGTCTGATACAGTTGTGAAACAGGAATGAGTGAAGTCAGTCCACGATGGAGCTGCTAGAAGTGAGGTTCCTGGTCCTCCTGTCTGTCTGTCTGTCTGTCTGAGTGGAGGGTTTTAGTGTTTAATGCGTCACTATTTCCAGTGTGGAATAGATCAGACGTTTTAACGGCCACAGAAAGACTAGTCAATCCCTTTAAAGGTAGAGTCAGCGGAATGACATTGCACAAGCAGCACCGCAGATATTACGATGAGCAAGATGCAAGACTTTGCTCTCACAGTCACACACAGTATCTGCTTTTGTGCACAGGTTCGCTTCACGCTATTACAACGTGGTAGCCACTGGACCAAAAGAGGGGTTTAGCCTCACTCTCCAACATTCTTAGTTGTTGCGGAAATTGACCCACGATCCTGTTTACTTTGTTCAGCTACGTCATATTGCTGACTCTACCTTGAACAATTAATGGGCCTGTCTAGATACTATCTCCCTCTCTTCAGTCTCTCTCCTCTTGATTATCCTCTTTCTCCCTCTCTTCACTCTCTCTCTTCTTGATTCTCCTCATTCTCCTTCTCTCGCCTCATCTTTCTCCCTCTCTTCACTCTCTCCTCTTGATTCTCCTCTTTCACCCTCTCTTCACGTCCCCGCCCCCTGCCTCCTCCAGTCATCTATAAATCTCTGTACTCGTTTTCAAAGCAGCTTTGTTTAAAACGATTTGAAACCGTTCCATTCAGATCTCTTCTTTTTTTTGTGTATTTCTTCTCATCATGTTTTTATTATTCTCACTCGCTTCTGGATTCATATTTTCTTCTCCTACAGCTCATCTCTTCCCCGTTTTAGATATTCTTCCTCTCTATCTGTGCAATCATATCACTTTCGTTCTACTCCTTTCTCTATATATTTCTCTCTCTCATTTTTCCAGGGGTGCAAATTTCACTGGGGACGGAGGGGTAATGACACCCCTACATTCTGAAAATGCATTTTTGTCCCCCCCAGTTTTATCATTGCACTGTGATACGAAAAACAGCATCTGTGTGCTTTAGGACTATGCGGACACCTTAGAGCAGTTGGGTAGGCTGTTTGGAGGTTTAAGACAGCTGGATTTAGGACCACGCGGACACCACAGAGCAGGCGGACAGGCTGTGTGAAGGCCAAGCTTCTGAAAGGCTGGATGGACCAGCACGGGAAAGTTGAACAGAGGCAGATGCTGTCAGTCCATATGTGTTGCGCTCTTTCTCCGAGTTGTAAAAGCAAGCAGAGCAGAAACTGGCTACTCTTTACTCTTGACTTATGTACAGTTGAAGTCGGAAGTTTACATACACGTTAGCCAAATACATTTAAACTCAGTTTTTCACAATTCCTGGCATTTAATCCTAGTAAAAAATTCCTGTCTTAGGTCAGTTAGGATCACCACTTTATTTTGAGAATGTGAAATGTCAGAATGATAGTAGAGAGAATGAGTTATTTCAGCTTTTATTTCTTTCATCACATTCCCAGTGGGTCAGAAGTTTACATACACCCAATTAGTATTTGGTAGCATTGCCTTTAAATTGTTTAACTTGGGTCAAATGTTTCGGGTAGCCTTCCACAAGCTTCCCACAATAAGTTGGGTGAATTTTGTCCCATTCCCCCTGACAGAGCTGGTGTAACTGAGTCAGGTTTGTAGGCCTCCTTGCTCGCACACACCTTTTCAGTTCTGCCCCCCAAATTTTCTATAGGATGAGGTCAGGGCTTTGTGATGGCCACCCCAAAACCTTGACTTTGTTGTCAAAGGCCATTTTGTCACAACATTGGAAGTATGCTTGGGGTCATTGTCCATTTGGAAGACCCATTTGCGACCAAGCTTTAACTTCCTGACTGAGGTCTTGAGCTGTTGCTTCAATATATCCACATAATTTCCCCTTCCTCATGATGCCATCTATTTTGTGAAGTGCACCAGTCCCTCCTGCAGCAAAGCACACCCACAACATGATGCTGCCACCCCCGTGCTTCACGGTTGGGATGGTGTTCTTCGGCTTGCAAGCCTCCACCTTTTTCCTCCAAACATAACGATGGTCATTATGGCCAAAAATATATATTTTTGTTTCATCAGACCAGAGGACATTTCTCCAAAAAGTACGATCTTTGTCCCCATGTGTAGTTGCAAACCGTAGTCTGGCTTTTTTATGGCAGTTTTGGAGCAGTGACTTCTTCCTTGCTGAGCGGCCTTTCAGGTTATGTTGATATAGAACTTGTTTTACTGTAGATATAGATACTTCTGTACCTGTTTTCTCCAGCATCTTCACAAGGTCCTTTGCTGTTGTTCTGGGATTGATTTGCATTTTTCGCACCAAAGTGCGTTCATCTCTAGGAGACAGAATGCGTCTTCTTCCTGAGCGGTATGGCGGCTGCGTGGTCCCATGGTGTTAGTACTTGCGTACTATTGTTTGTACAGATGAACGTGGTACCTTCAGGCGTTTGGAAATTGCTCCCAAGGATAAATCAGACTTGCGGAGGTATACAAAAGTTTTAGCTTAGCTGATTTCATTTGATTTTCCCATGATGTCAAGCAAAGAGACACTGAGTTTGTAGGTAGGCCTTGAAATACATCTACAGGTACACCTCCAATTGACTCAAATTATGTCAATTAGCCAATCAGAAGCTTCTAAAGCCATGACATAATTTTATGGAATTTTCCAAGCTGTTTAAAGGCACAGTCAACTTAGTGTATGTAAACTTCTGACTAACTGGAATTGTGATACAGTGAATTATAAGTGAAATAATCTGTCTGTAAACAATTGTTGGAAAAATTACTTGCGTCATGCACAAAGTAGATGTAATAACCGACTTGCCAAAACAATAGTTTGTTAACAAGAAATTTGTGGAGTGGTTGAAAAACAAGTTTTAATGACTCCAACCTAAGTGTATGTAAACTTCAGACTTATATACAGTGGGGAGAACAAGTATTTGATACACTGCCGATTTTGCAGGTTTTACTACTTACAAAGCATGTAGAGGTCTGTAATTTTAATCATAGTGTGAGAGACGGAATCTAAAACAAAAATCCAGAAAATCACATTGTATGATTTTTAAGTAATTAATTTGCATTTTATTGCATGACATAAGTATTTGATCACCTACCAACCAGTAAGAATTCCGGCTCTCACAGACCTGTTAGTTTTTCTTTAAGAAGCCCTCCTGTTCTCCACTCATTACCTGTATTAACTGCACCTGTTTGAACTCGTTACCTATATAAAAGACACCTGTCCACACACTCAATCAAACACACTCCAACCTCTCCACAATGGCCAAGACCAGAGAGCTGTGTAAGAACATCAGGGGTAAAATTGTAGACCTGCACAAGGCTGGGATGGGCTACAGGACAATAGGCAAGCAGCTTGGTGAGAAGGCAACAACTGTTGGCGCAATTATTAGAAAATGGAAGAAGTTCAAGATGACGGTCAATCACCCTCGGTCTGGGGCTCCATGCAAGATCTCACCTCGTGGGGCATCAATGATCATGAGGAAGGTGAGGGATCAGCCCAGAACTACACGGCAGGACCTGGTCAATGACCTGAAGAGAGCTGGGTCCACAGTCTCAACGAAAACCATTAGTAACACACTACGCCGTCATGGATTAAAATCCTGCAGCGCACGCAAGGTCCCCCTGCTCAAGCCAGCGCATGTCCAGGCCCGTCTGAAGTTTGCCAATGACCATCTGGATGATCCAGAGGAGGAATGGGAGAAGGTCATGTGGTCTGATGAGACAAAAATAGAGCTTTTTGGTCTAAACTCCACTCGCCGTGTTTGGAGGAAGAAGAAGGATGAGTACAACCCCAAGAACACCATCCCAACCGTGAAGCATGGAGGTGGAAACATAATTCTTTGGGGATGCTTTTCTGCAAAGGGGACAGGACGACTGCACCGTATTGAGGGGAGGATGGATGGGGCCATGTATCGCGAGATCTTGGCCAACAACCTCCTTCCCTCAGTAAGAGCATTGAAGATGGGTCGTGGCTGGGTCTTCCAGCATGACAACGACCCGAAACACACAGCCAGGGCAACTAAGGAGTGGCTCCGTAAGAAGCATCTCAAGGTCCTGGAGTGGCCTAGCCAGTCTCCAGACCTGAACCCAATAGAAAATCTTTGGAGGGAGCTGAAAGTCAGTATTGCCCAGCGACAGCCCCGAAACCTGAAGGATCTGGAGAAGGTCTGTATGGAGGAGTGGGCCAAAATCCCTGCTGCAGTGTGTGCAAACCTGGTCAAGAACTACAGGAAACGTATGATCTCTGTAATTGCAAACAAAGGTTTCTGTACCAAATATTAAGTTCTGCTTTTCTGATGTATCAAATACTTATGTCATGCAATAAAATGCTAATTAATTACTTAAAAATCATACAATGTGATTTTCTGGATTTTTGTTTTAGATTCCGTCTCTCACAGTTGAAGTGTACCTATGATAAAAATTACAGACCTCTACATGCTTTGTAAGTAGGAAAACCTGCAAAATCGGCAGTGTCTCAAGTACTTGTTCTCCCCACTGTATATATACACTACATGACCAAAAGTATGTGGACACCTGCTTGTTGAACATCTCATTCCAAAGTCCCCCCCCACCAAAGTTTCACCTCTGCATTTTCCCCTTTGTCTGCAGGAATGTAGCTGTCTCTTTGTAACTGTCCATTCTGTCTGCAGGAATGTAGCTGTCTCTTTGTAACTGTCCATTTGTCTCCTCTGTCTTCCTATTTTTTCCCTCTCGTCATTGCCCTCTCTCTCTCCCACTCACCTCCCTCATCCCTTTCCCTCCTTTCTACTCCTTATCCCCCTCCCCCTCTCTCTCCCTCCCCCTCTCTCAGTGTCTGAGCAGGGTCCCCACCAGCGTAATCTATTGAGGGAGCTACTGAGGGACTATAACCGTATGGAGAGACCTGTTGCCAACGACTCTCTACCACTCACTGTCCGATTCTCCTACACTCTCTTACAAGTCATGAATGTGGTACGCTACCATGTTCTCTTGCACACACACACACACACACACACACACACACACACACACACACACACACACACACACACACTAATTTAACTGTCTTCATCTTATTCCAGGATGAGAAAAACCAGATCCTCACCACTAATGCCTGGCTTCAGATGGTGAGGATGACCCTGCATGTGTGTCCATGCCCGCTAGTGTGTGTGTGTGTGTGTGTGTGGCTCCCTGGCTGCGTTTAGACAGGCAGCACAATTCTGATATTTCTTTCACTTATTGGTATTTTGCTCTGAAAAAGATCTGATGTGAAAAGATCTGATGTGATTGTGGAAAAATATACCAATTAGTGGAAAAATATCAGAATTGGTCTGCCTGTGTAAACACAGCCTCTGTAACCTTAATCATTTATTGACTGGATTTGTATAGCAATGGTTTGACCACTACCTTCAGTGGAACCAGTCAGAGTACCCAGGAGTGAAAACCCTTCGCTTCACTACTGACCAGGTCTGGATACCTGATATACTACTGTACAACAGGTGTGTAGGACAGACACACACACACACACACACACACACACACACACACACACACACACACACACACACACACACACACACACACACACACACACACACACACACACACTGATCTTGCTGATCTTTCTTTTTTGTCCTTCTCAGTGCCCATGATAAGTTTGATGCCACCTTTAAGAGCTATGTGCTGGTCAACTCCAGTGGATTCTGTGAGTACCTACCTCCAGGTAAGTCTAGAGATCAACCTTTCTCTCTTTTTATTCTTCCCTGACCTTCCCCTCTCTCATCATAGTTTAACATAGATATAGGGGAGAGTGGGGTAAGTTGAGACAAGGAGTAAGTTGAGCCACACTGGTTTCTAATAAATCATACACAACATTTATAATTTGATCAAATATTTAGGAAGATGTCATTTCAAGGAGTCTGTGAAGGAAGAAACTACATGGAAAAAGTGGTAAGCAAGTTAGGTCCAAAAAAAGTCTTTTCACCAAGTCAAACAAATGTATTGTGTTAGAGGTTTCATGATGCTTATGTCTAAACCAAAGTAGATCATTTTAAAGATTGTTCTATACATCAGTTGGGGTCTCTATAACCTTCAATATGAGGTCCTAAACCGAGTATGAAAGGGCATCCTTGTAGCTGAGCTAATATAATCCAAATGTTTACCTTTTGGGTAAGTCGGGCCAATGGCCATGCGCTAAATTGAGCCTTTTTTTGGACAAGCTGTGTTTTCTAAACTGTAGTGTTTACATGAATTCTGATTATTTCCAGCGATACACAACATCCTGAAAATATGTAGATATCTTTATTAGAAAGAATACTATGTTTCCTTTGATGCTGAATGTAACAAATGGCTCAACTTACCCCACTCTCCCCTACTGGTAATGCACTTCTCTCTCAATCTCTCTTTTAATTTCTCCCCCTTTCCCTTCTCTCACTCCCTCTCCCCGCACATCTCTCACAACCCCCCTCTCTTCCTGTCCCAGGTATTTTCAGCAGTGCGTGTGAAGTGGACGTGCGTTGGTTTCCCTTTGACGTCCAGCACTGTGAGCTGAAGTTTGGCTCGTGGACGTTTGACGGCTGGCTGCTGGACCTCCAGATGCAGGAGGCTGACCTGTCAGGATACATGTCCAATGGAGAGTGGGAACTGCTGGGTGAGAGAGCTCTGTCTGCCCCTGACCCTGGTTGTCCCTCCTCCTTTACCCTCCCCTTTCTTTTCCATCCCTCTTGTATCTCTCTCTCCTTCATATTACTTTCTAATCTCTCACTCCCTCTTTCCTCCCCCCTCTTGTAGGTGTACCAGGTGATCGTCATGAGATATTTTATGAGTGCTGTACAGAGCCCTACTCTGACGTGACCTTTGTTGTGACCCTACGACGGAGAACTCTGTTCTACGCTCTCAACCTCCTCGTCCCCTGTGTTCTCATCTCCTCCTTGACACTGCTGGTGTTCCTACTGCCAGCCCAATCGGGGGAGAAGATCGGTCTGGGTGAGGAGAGGGGGAGGGAGAGGGGGAGAGGAGAAGGGAGAAGGAAGAGGGAGAGGCGTAGGACAGGGGGGGAGAAGAGGAGTATAAAAGGGAGAAGGGATGGAGACAGGAGAGATGTTGGAGGTGAAAAGGGGAGGTCTGAGGCGCTGGAAAGTGTAAAATATGATGAAAAGAGGGAAGATGATGAAGTGTAAGGGAAGATGATGAAGTGTAAGGGAAGATGATGAAGTGTAAGGGAAGATTATGAGGTGTAAGATGATGAGGTGTAAGGGAAGATGATGAAGTGTAAGGGAAGATGATGAGGTGTAAGATGATGAGGTGTAAGGGAAGATGATGAGGTGTAAGGGAAAGATAGAAGAGAAAGAAATGATAGTTCAGAGTGATGAAAAATAAATCAGGTGTTAGAGATGGAGAGATGAGATATTGGTCCTGCTGTATGACTCTCTCTTTCTCTCTCTCTGTCTGTCTCCGTACCTGCCCTTTCTTTTATTGTTTCTCTGTCAGTATTTCTGAAGCGGTCCAAGAAAACCTCAAGTGATTTTTAGAATCAGAAAGCGGGAGAGAGATGGAGGGAGAGAAGGGGGAAGGGGAGGGACAGAGACAGAGACAGGGGAGAGATGAATGGGTGGGGTGAGTTGGCAAAGAGATGGAGAATTGTACTCCCCACAAGTATTGCTGTGTTTCCCAGTGTAATAATATCCTCTCTCTCCAGGCATAACAATTCTTCTCTCTCAGACCTTCTTCATGTTGCTGGTGGCTGAGATTATGCCAGCTACCTCAGACTGCATTCCACTGATAGGTCAGTGAATGTGTGTGTGTATGTGTGGGTGTGTGTCTCTGTATAAGTGTACTATAATACTGTGTCTCCATTCTAGGTCAGTATTTTGTGAGTACCATGGTTACCGTAGGGATGTCAGTGGTGGCGACTGTAGTTGTACTTCAGTACCATCACCACGACCCCAACAGTGGAGACATGCCTCAATGGGTGAGGCTCTCTGTCTGTCTACTGATTCTGAAGTGTGTCTGTGACTGTCTCTCTCATATATGTGAATGTCTGGACCTTGTGTGCGTCCTGTCCTTTTCTATCAGGTGCAGTTTGTCCTTTTCTATCAGGTGCAGTTTGTTCTGCTGCAGTACATTCCCTGGTTCCTCTTATCCACTTACTTTACAGTGCATTCGGAAAGTATTCAGACCCCTTGACTTTTTCCACATTTTGTTACGTTACAGCCTTATTATAAAATTGATTAAATCGTTTCCCCCCCCATCAATCTACACACAATACCCCATAATGACAAAGCAAAAACAGGTTTTTAGAAATGTTTGCAAATGTGTGTATATATATATATCAAAAATTAAATATCACATTTACATAAGTATTCAGACTCTTTACTCAGTACAATGTTGAAGCACCTTTATCAGCAATTACAGCCTTGGGTCTTCTTGGGTATGATACTACAAGCTTGCACACCTGTATTTGGGAAGTTTCTCTCATTCTTCTCTGCAGATCCTCTCAAGCTCTGTCAGGTTGGATGGGGAGCGTCGCTGCACAACTATTTTCAGGTGTCTCCAAAGATGTTCGATCGGGTTCAAGTCCGGGCTCTGGCTGGGCCACTCAAGGACATTCAGAGACTTGTCCTGAAGTCACTCCTATGTTGCCTTGGCTGTGTGCTTAGGGTCATTGTCCCGTTGGAAGGCGAACCTTTGCCCCAGTCTGAGGTCCTGAGCACTCTGGAGCAGGTTTTCATCAAGGATATCTCTGTACTTTGCTCTGTTCATCTTTCCCTCGATCCTGACTAGTCTCCCAGTTCCTGCCTCTGAAAAACACCCCCACATCATGATGCTGCCACCGCCATGCTTCAATGTAGGGATGGTACCAGGTTTCCTCCAGACGTGAGGCTTGGCATTCAGGCCAAAGAGTTCAATCTTGGTTTCATCAGACCAGAGAATATTGTTTCTCATGGTCTGAGAGTCCTTTGGGTGCTTTTTGGCAAATTCCAAGCGGACTGTCGTGTGCGTTTTACTGAGTGGCTTCGTCTGGCCACTCTACTGTAAAGGCCTGATTGGTGCTGTAGAGATGGTTGTCCTTCTGGAGTATTATCCCATCTCCACAGAGGAACTCTGGAGCTCTGTCAGAGTGACAATCGGGCTCTTGGTCACCTCCCTGACCAAGGCCCTTCTCCCCCGATTGCTCAGTTTGGCCGGGCGCAACTTGGTGGTTCCAAACTTCTTCCATTTAAGAATGATGGAGGCCACTGTGTTCTTGGGGACCTTCAATGCTGCAGAAATGTTTTGGTACCCATCCCCAGATCTGTGTTTGACACAATCCTGTCTCAGAGCTCTACGGACAATTCCTACGATCTCATGGCTTGGTTTTTACCCTGGACCTTATATAGACAGGTGTGTGCCTTTCCAAATCATGTCAAATCAATTGAATTTACCACAGGTGGATTCCAAACAAGTTGTAGAAACATTTCAAGAATGATCAATGGAAACAGGGATGCACCTGAGCTCAATTTTTTCGTCTCATAACAAAGGGTCTGAATACTTATGTAAATAAGTTCAAACATTTCAAACATTTCTAAATACCCTGTTTTCGCTTTGTCATTATGGGATATTTTGTGTAGATTGATGAGGAAAAATGTTTTTTTAATCCATTTTAGAATAAGGCTGTAATGTAACAAAATGTGGAAAAAGGAAAGGGGTCTGAATACTTTCCAAATGCATTGTATTCTGTGTGTGTGTGTCCTGTCCCTCTCTCAGTTGGTTCTGCCACAGAAGGTCCCTGGCTCCTCTTACTTACTTACTGTGTGTGTGTGTCTCAGGTTGAGTTGGTTCTACTCCAGTGGGTTCCCTGGTTTCTGAGGATGAAGTGTCCAGAAGAGTGGGGTGAGCTCACACCCCACCACAGCCCCTCCAACCCCCAGACCAAGACCTGCTCCTCTGCCCCCACCACCACCACCCCAGCCCCCTTAACCTTCCCCCAGAGCCTCACCTCTCTGCAGGCCAGTCTAAGCCAGCTCAGCCAGCCCCTACCACACCCACCTTCCAACCCTACCCTCCAGTCCTATCCCAACTATAATCCAAACCCCCAGCCTAATATTCACCTTAACCCAAATCGATATCCCCAGCCCCTTCTTAACCTACACCCCAATCTCCCCTCCATCCCCCACGCTCAGCCCAATGGACACCTGCCATACATGGGCTTCCAGAGTCCTCCTGAACCTGACCCTGCTGTCACCTGGAGAGGAGGAGGAGGAGGAGGAGGAGGAGGAGAAGAAAGAAGGGGTTCTGACACCCGCATCCTCCACCACCACCCACCCTCCTCCACAACGTTGGGTAGCCCCCCGCCACAACCCCCCACATCTCCAGACCCTGACCCCTCATCCTCAGGTTCCAGCTGTGTAGAGGATGGGGCTGGGGCAAGTGGAGTGGGTACTTGCCATGCCCAGGCCAGGGTGTTCCAGGCTGGGGAAGCAGAGGCCCAGCTCCAGGCCCTGCTGGCGGAGGTGCGGTTTCTGGCCGAGGGTCTCCGTGAGCAGGACCGCAGGGTGAGCGTGGCGGAGAAGTGGCAGTTTGCAGCAGTGGTCATCGACCGTCTGTGTCTGGTGGGGTTCAGTGTGTTCAACATCATCTGTACCATCGCCATCCTCATGGCCGCACCCAACTTTGCAGAGGCCGCCTCCAAGGACTTCTTCTGAGAAGGAGCCCCGCTGCTTCTAAATCGTTGCCACCACCCCCCCCCAAAAAAATTGAAAAAACCTATATCCATATTTCTGCCAAGATGCGCTTTTAAGATCATATTGACAAGTTACAACGTATATTTAGTGCATTTGAGGCATTCAGAGTCTTTGGGGATTTTCATTTGGGGTAAATGGAGATTGGCAAACCCATGCTTAAGCTTATTTAAAGCTGCTATGCTGCATCAGTTTGGCTACAGGTTATAATTCCTTTAAAGAGACATTTTGTAGAATGTCCTTTTAAAAAGTCACCAGAAGTGACCCTCTAACAGTCCTAAAACATATTAAAAAACGTCCCGGGGGAGCATGCCCCCGGACCCCCCAGAAAGGGAGTGGGAGACTATGGAGCAATTTCAGTGGGAACGTAAATTGTATTTGAATTCCATAATTTAGAATTTGTATTATGATATTAAATTTAAATGCTGTGCAATTGCTTTGCATTTCTTCTGTCTTCCGGGTCTTCATGCCCAGTTCGGCTAATGGAGGGAGTTATGTGTCAAATCCTTCACTGATGATGATGTTATTGTCCTTTGGCCATGTGTTAATGAATGTGATATGTGTGATGATGGGAACTGGACAGAGAGGGGTCAGAAGTCATATTGGGCTGGCACCAGGTTCTGTGGCTTCAGCTCAGCTCAGCACTGCTTCAAACAAAAGAACCATACACACACACGAATACTAATAAATAAAACATAACTGGTTGACAGACTGTCTGGAGGAACTACAATAGGTGTCAGTCTAGGTTTTGCATCTCAAAATAAATGATCTTATTTTCGACTTTTCTATGTCTTTTCTGGACGGTCTCCCTCCGATCGTTGAGTAGTTAACAGGGACGCAGAGGGAGAGAGAGGCAGAGAGAAAATGCAGAAAGAGAGATATTCACAGAGAGAGTCAGTGATGTATGGTGAGATGGAAAAAAGAGAGAGGGGGAGGAGGGGAGACATGCAGAGAGAGATAAGGAAGGGGGGGTAGATAAAAGTGCTGACAAAGAAAACGGTAAAGACACAGGGTTTAATTACTGAAGGAGGGTGATTGGTGGCTAGTTCTCTCTCTGACGGCAGGACTAAACAGCTTCACTGTAGAGTAATGGGAGAGATACATACACACGGATGTGCTCTCAAATGTGCACATACAAACGCATGCGCGCGCACACACACACCAGTGGAGGCTGGTGGGAGGAACTAGTTGGGGACGGGTTCATTGTAATGTCTGGAATGGAATAATGAAATGGAGTCAAACGTGGTGTCCATATGTTTTATGTGATTGATACTGTTCCATTGATTCCTTTCCAGCCATTACAATGAGCCTGTCATCCTATAGCTCCTCACACAAGCCTCCTTTGACACACACACACACACACACACACACACACACACTGAGTCTTTGGTCAATAAGGAGTCACCATCTGACTGTCCAATGGATAATTGTCTTACCACTCTCATTAAAGGGATTGGGAGCAAGAGAGAGAGAAAGAGAGAGCGAGAGCAGCTGGGGGTTGTGATATGTCCATTCTGATTTAAGATGCGAGAGAAACAGAGAAAGAGTGTGTGAGAGAGGTATCGCAGATTAGAGGGAGAGATAGTAGGGACATGATTGACAAGTGATGCAGCCTATGAGGCAGGATGATCCATTGAGTAAACAGACATCAAAAGTAAGCATGTTGGAGATTCCGTTCCCAATTCTATCAGTTAATCACAATTCCATGTCACAGATAAAGGAAAGGGGAAAGGGGGATGCCTAGTCAGTTGTACAACTGAATGCATTCAACTGAAAGGTTGAATCAGAGAGGTGCTGCCATAATCAACATCCACGTCTTCGGCGCCCGGGGAACAGTGGGTTAACTGCCTTGCTCAGGGGCAGAACAACAGATTTTTACCTTGTCAGCTCGGGGATTCGATCCAACAACCACTAGGCTACCTGCCGCCCCAGGAAAACCCCATTGTATTTTAAAACTGGTGTGGTGTTGCCTCAACATCCAATGAAAACATCCACCAGAGGATATTGAATCAGGTGTGTTACTGCTTGGCTGGAGCAAAAGCCTGCACCCATACCGGCCCTCTGTTAGAATACTGGCCAGTCCTGTTCTATAGGAAGTGACCTAGTGTTTCTCAGTGAAAGAGAGACCTCTGCAGGTCGTTGTAAGCACTGCAGCTTCTTCAGACACATGGACCAGTGTAGCAACTGAACCAGACACACATCTAAACTAACACCATACATATATCAATACATACAGGGATGGAATTTAAGGATCTGGGCACTGGTCAGCCGAGCAGGTGGACAGCCATTTTTACTAGCCCAGTTCCAAAATCTTTGCTATGGGATATTAGAAAAGGCAAAGATTAAAGTGCTAGTTTGGCACATTTTCTACTATACTGATCTGAAAAGTACTAGCCATGGACTAGCTTAATTTCCATTTCTGAACACATACCAACACCATAGACAGAGAGCAAGCAGCAGTGAGATTGGTCACTGACATGCCTCAAACTGACCACCCTCTACTGTAGGATGTCCTACAGGGAGAGACAGCACTGGCAGAGTCCTCCGCGAGCAGAATGAACTGTCCAGCATCAATGCAAGGACAAATGAACTGAAACATTTGACCATAACTACCGCTATCAGACTTTTTCATAACCAAATGTGACTTTTAAACTGTAATTCCTTGTTAGCTAGTACCTTTTTAATTGAATGTAGTATCTTGTGTTTTTTAACTGTGCATTCTACATCATTCAAACTGTGATCAAATCAAAATCATCGAAAATAACTAAGGTTACGTATGTAACCACGGTTATGTGAGCGATCCGATCACTCCAATATGGTGTCCTTCCACTCAGCAGGATACATTCTGAGTAAGAATTTCGGATTAGTCCCGTGTACCAGGTAGTGCTGCGGCTGACCCCCTTAAATAGCTTCTACGCACTACTCCCACCTTGTGTTCTTTTCGGGCCGCCGTAGATCACCAACAAGAGAATTGGAGTGACCCAATAGCTCACATAACCGTGGTTACATACATAACCTTCATTATGTAGCAGTATATTGGATCACTCCAATATGGTATCACAATACCAGATAAATCGGTGAACTAGGCCAGGCCATACAAGAGCAAAATCCCGTAGGACTGAGCTCAGGGCAGCTATTGTTGCGGTTTCCCTTCATCCCCCTCCAGGGAAGTGGGGTCAACACTCAACAAGGCCGTCCTGACCTGGTTGGCGGCAGCAACATTGACTCGATAGTACCTAGCAAAAGTGCTAGACAACGCCTGTGTCACATCTGCTCCTGCCACACCCCCTAGTGGTCATCCGGTGTCTGCTTGACCTGCAGCCATTCCCCAGAACACCATTTCTCTCTCTTTCCCCCTCCCTTTCTGTTTGTGTGATTGTGTGGTTGGAGACAGGTGTGCTGGAGTCAGAGCAGATCCCTACCAGCTGCAACTCGTTCCATTATCAAGACCTCTACAAATACTCAGTCCTGCCACTTCCACTCTACCAGATTGGTCTCTGCTCAGTAAGTTTATGCTTCTAGCCATCATTATTATTCAAGATCCTGTTACCCTGCTGTACCTGTTTCCCTGCCTGACGCTGTTTATCCTCTCACTGCAGTTTTGCCACCCTGACTCTGGCGCCTGTCTCCTGTTCCACATCTCACCACCCTGCTACCTTGTTCTGGACTCACCACACCACCACTCCCTTGGATTCCCATCCAGACCTGTTTCCTCTGTCCCAACCCAGCTCACTCCAACCTCAGCCTCCACTTCTGGTTTCCTACAACTCATCCGAGCTTCCCTGGATCTGCACTTCATCTCTCCCTGTGTACAATAAATATCTTGGTTCATTCATCCCTGTTTCCTGGTCTGAGTCTGCTCTTGGGTTCCCCTGTGCTGCTCTGCCTGACAGCCTGTGGTAGAAATTCTATAGGAAGAGAGACTGCAGATAATTTCAAACAACTTTATTATAAGATTTGCAAAAATTGAGCAGTTCAGCAATCCACTCACAGTGCACAGTTAAAAAGCCCAACAGAGTTGGCTTTCTCCTTTTACAGAAAGTACATCCTCTTATCTATGTGACAGTTAGCAGATTGCATAAACAGGGCCTGGGAACAGAGTTTACCATTCTTTGTTCCTCCCTGCAATTCCAACATAGCTACATTCCTGCTGGTCGTAAACACAGGTCACACGTTGCGGTCACACCCAAACGGCTCATAAATCTGTACGCTCAGTCACACAAGACAAGTTTGTATCAGTAAAAAACACTAGCATATAACAATGGACAATCTTTAAGTAAAAAACAGCATAGTATGTCTAATTAAACAGTATAGTATGTAATGAATATTCATTTCCTCCACACGCCCAACTGGCCAAGGGGCACTCCTTGGAGCAGGGCCCACGATGTAGCTACCCCTCTTGTTAGAGACGATTTGGACATATTTGTATAAAAGACAGAACATACTGAGCTCCATGTACATTTGTGTAATATATTAAATATGAATGTATATGATGAAATATTAGGTACGTACCTATATGATTTATATTTACCTGATTGAGATGTATTCATTTGTTGTTAGTGTAACTTAGTTTTTGACCCCCCCCCCCCCCTTGCCCATTCATTGTACTGTGCTAAGTGTGTTAGGATAATGGAAGGAAGTTGGGCCTTCGGGGGGAGTCCTAGCTAGACGCGGGAGCGGTATAGTTTTTTGACCATACAGACATACAAACAGGTCATATTATGTATTTTCCATGTCAAGTAATCTCTGCTTTAAGTTGATTGGAGAATACTTTTTTTGTTAGATATAAGAAGAATAAACCTTTTTGTTGCACCATATCCCTGGATCTCATTGAATGTTTTGGCCGTTTGGAAACCTTGAGTGTGGACTGTATGCGTACGAAACAACCCCGCTTCAAGCTAGGGCAGTGGCTATGGTAAAGAGGAAAGGAAGCCACTTCACCTCTAGTAGAATGCTTCACCACAGCGGACGGCAAAGGCCGGCCGGCCAACTGATATGCTGTAGTAGTAGTGTCTACAATCCAATGTGAGAGTCTCTGTTTCGATAGGCTCTTCCCCAGAACTCTCTGACCACAACACACAAACAGCTGATCCGACTGTCTTATTGTCTTAGTCGGTGTAACGTAAGTGTCTAGTGCCTCACCGGGCACAGCACACTTGGGGAAAATCCCAGCCCACTCACAGCCATGGGAGGTGCGTATGCAGACAAATGTAAGGGCCGCTCCACAGACAGGACCTTCGGCTAGAAAGAGGGGTTAGGCCGGAGGATAACACTCCCCTTGTCTGCACCCATTCGGAAACATTCAGCGCTCATTGAAAGAGCATGAAGTTCACTAACCCTCTTAGTAGAGGTAATGTGATAACGCTCTCGGTAGCCGATGTGAGCAACACCTTTAAACAGGTCAACATTCACAAAGTGAGTGGGGTCAGACAGATTACCAGGACATGTACTCAAAGCATGCATGGACCAACTGGCAAGTGCCTTAACTGACATTTTCAACCTCTCACTGACCGAATCTGTAATACCTACATGTTTCAAGCAGACCACCATAGTCCCTGTGCCCAAGGAAGCGAAGGTAACCTGCCTAAATGATTACCGCCCCGTAGCACTCACGTCAGTAGCCATGAAGTGCTTTGAAAGGCTGGTCATGGCTCACATCAACAGCATCCTCCCGGATACCCTAGACCCACTCCAATTTGCATACCGCCCCAACAGATCCACAGATGACGCAATCTCAATCGCACTCCACACTGCCCTTTCCCACCTGTACAAAAGGAGCACGTATGTGAGAATGCTGTTCATTGACTACAGCTCAGAGTTCAACACCATAGTGCCCACGAAGCTCATCACTAAGCTAAGGACCCTTGGTTAAACACCTCTCTCTGCAACTGGATCCTGGACTTCCTGACGGGCCACCCCCAGGTGGTAAGGCCCTTCAGGGGTGTATACTTAGTCCCCTCCTGTACTCCCTGTTCACCCATTGCATGGCCAAACACGACTCCAACACCATCATTAAGTTTGCTGACGACACAACAGTGGTAGGACAGATCACCGACAATGATGAGACAGCCTATAGGAAGGAGGCCAGAGAATTGTCAGTGTGGTGCCAGGACAGCAACCTCTCCCTCAATGTGAGCAAGACAAAGGAGCTGATTGTGGACTACAGGAAAGGCGGGCCGAACAGGCCCCCATTAACATTGACGGGGCTGTAGTGGAGCGGGTTGAGAGTTTCAAGTTCCTTGGTGTCCACATCACCAACAAACTGTCATGGTCCAAACACACCAAGACAGTCGTGAAGAGGGCACGACAAAACCTTTTCCCCCTCAGGAGACTGAAAAGATTTGGCATGGGTCCCCAGATCCTCAAAAAGTTCTACAGCTGCACCATCGAGAGCATCCTGACCGGTTGCATCACTGCCTGGTATGGTAACTGCTCGGCATCTGACCATAAGGCCCTACAAAGGGTAGTGCGTACGGCCCAGTACATCACTGGGGCCAAGCTTCCTGCCATCCAGGACCTATATATTAGGCGGTGTCAGAGGAAAGCCCATCAACTTGTCAGAGACTCCAGTCACCCAAGTCATGGATGGTTTTCTCTGCTGCCGCACGGCAAGCGGTACCAGAGTGCCAAGTCTAGGACCAAAAGGCTCCTTAACAGCTTCTACCCCCAAGCCATAAGACTGCTGAACAATTAATCAAATGGCCACAGGACTATTTACATTGACCCCCGCCTCCATTTGTTTAGTACACTGCTGCTACTCGCTGTTTATTATCTATGCATAGTCACTTCACCCCCACCTACATGTACAAATTACCTCATCTAACCTGTGCCCCCGCACACTGACTCGGTACCAGTAACCCCTGTATATAGCCTCGTTATTGTTATTTTATTGTGTTACTTTTTATTATTTTTAACTTAGTTTATTTGGTAAATATTTTCTTAACTCTTTCTTGAACTGCACTGTTGGTTAAGGGCTTGTAAGTAAGCATATTACGGTAAGGTTTACACTTGTTGTATTCGGCGCATGTGACAAATAAAGTTTGATTTGATTTGATTTAATAGCCAACAGGAATACCACCTTCATGGATAGATGCTTCAAAGACCCCAGGGGCTCGAAGGTGCTGACAGCACCACGTCAAGGTCCCAGTTTGGCACCGAACGGGCCTTTGCTGGACGCAGACGTTTAACTCCCTTCATAAACTTGGAGAGCAATGGATGGCCACCCGTGGGTTCCTCCAGGCCATCATCATGGCATGCCGGAATTGTGGCCAAATACACTCTCAAAGTAGATGCAGTACAGCCCGCATCAAGCAGTGATTGTAAAAAGTGTAAAACCGTTTGTACATCACATGACTCAGGGGCAACATTATGACCCTCACACCAAGAACAGAATATGCCCCACCGCATGTTATATGACGCATTGGTGGAGGAAGCTCTGGTGTTCTGCACTGTGCTCACCACATTGTCCTGAATGCCTAGACTTGCCCATTTACGCCTTTCAGGGGCCAAGCCCAATGCTGGAGGTGGCGTGGGTCCGGATGCCAGAGTGTCCCCCGAGCCTGAGAGAGCAGGTCGGGTCTCAGCGGCAGTTGCCATTGGGTCCCAGAGAGGAGGGACAACAGGAGGCTGAACCATGGTCGTCTAGGCCAGTATGTGGCTATCAGGAGCAGCCAGTGGCCCTTCAAACTGACCCTGTCTAGTGTAGCTGTGATCACGGGAAATGGTGGGAATGCATAAAGTGTCGTTGCCGACCAATCGTGAGCAAGGGCATCCAAACCCAGAGGGCCTGGACGGTTCGATATTGGGAACCAGCTGAGACAATGAGTGTTCTCCTGAGATGCAAACAGGTGCACCTGCGCTCCTTTCCCACAGCTGTAACACCACCTGAGGGTGTAGATTCCAGTCCCCCTCCATTGGGCCATTGCTGCTATGCGGTTTGTTGCTAACGTTACTTTGCTACCCGCCAACTTTACAGTTTTAACTTTTTAATTACTGTTCTTTATTTTCATTTTTCCCTCGCTTGACTTTTTTCATTCAACTTTTTTCATTCACCACGGACGCTTTATCGCAGAGCCTGTTTTAACTGGAGTGATGCTTAGAATTCCATTAATTTATCCCTTTTTATTTTACCAGTACAATCTGTTCGTCGGACGAAACTGGAAAAAAACAACTTGTGTAGAAAGTAAACATCAGCCCCTCGATGCTATCAACCATGCTTATGTCTGAGAAAGTAGTAATGAGAAAGTAGTGAAAAAATGAAAACCTCTGACTATTTCTGGTGATAGATGGGGTCCGACTTTAAAAAATCAAAATATACACTTTGTGAGATATTTGGCGAAATAGACAGACATATATTTAACCAGGCAAGTCAGTTAAGAACAAATTCTTATTTACAATGACGGCCTAGGAACAATGAGTTAACTGCCTTGTTCAGGGGCAGAATGACAGATCTTTACCTTGTCAGCTTGGGGAGTTGATCTAGCAGCCTTTTGGTTACTGGCCCAATGCTCTAACCACTAGGCTACCTGCCACCCCGTATTCTCTCTACAGCAGAGTCTAACAACTCATTCGCTGGTTGAAAACTGTTTTCTGCCCCTCCCAAAAGATAGAATTTGTAGATAATTGGCCCTCTTTCCGGGACTCACCCACAAACAGGACCAAGCCTGGCTTGCTGAGGAGTGACGGACTCCATCCTAGCTGGAGGGGTGCTCTCATCTTATCTACCAACATAGACAGGGCTCTAACTATTCTAGCTCCACAATGAGATAGGGTTCAGGCCAGGCAGCAGGCTGTTAGCCAGCTTGCCAGCTTAGTGGAGTCTGCCACTAGCACAGTCAGTGTAGTCACCTCAGCTATCCCCATTGAGACCGTGTCTGTGCCTCGACCTAGGTTGGGCAAAACTAAACATGGCGGTGTTCGCCTCACTGGAAAAAATACCTCCTCCATTCCTGTCAATATTTAAAGAGATTGTGATATCTCATCTCAAAATAGGGCTACTTAATGTTAGATCCCTCACTTCCAAGGCAGTTACAGTACCTTGAAAAAGTTTTCATCCCCCTTGGCGTTTTCCTATTTTGTTGCACTACAACCTGTCATTTAAATAGATTTTTATTTGGATTTAATGTAATGGACATACACAAAATAGTCCAAATTGGTGAAGTGACATGAAAAAAATTACTTGTTTCAAAAAATAAAAATAAATAAAAAACTTAAAAGGGGTGCGTGCATATGTATTCACCCCCTTTGCTATGAAGCCCCTAAATAAGATCTGGTGCAACTAATTACCTTCAGAAGTCACATAATTAGTTAAATAAATTCCACCTGTGTGCAATCTACGTGTCACATGACCTGTCACATGATCTCAGTATATATAGACCTGTTCTGAAAGGCCCCAGAGTCTGCAACACCACTAAGCAAGGGGCACCACCAAGCAAGGGGCACCACCAAGCAAGGGGCACCACCAAGCAAGGGGCACCACCAAGCAAGGGGCACCACCAAGCAAGCGGCACCACCAAGCAAGCGGCACCACCAAGCAAGGGGCACCACCAAGCAAGCGGCACCACCAAGCAAGGGGCACCACCAAGTAAGGGGCACCACCAAGCAAGGGGCACCACCAAGCAAGGGGCACCACCAAGCAAGCGGCACCACCAAGCAAGGGGCACCACCAAGCAAGGGGCACCACCAAGCAAGGGGCACCACCAAGCAAGGGGCACCACCAAGCAAGGGGCACCACCAAGCAAGGGGCACCACCAAGCAAGGGGCACCACCAAGCAAGGGGCACCATGAAGACCAAGAAGCCAAAGTTGTGGAGAAGTACAGATCAGGGTTGGGTTATAAAAAAATATCAGAAACATTGAACATCCCACGGAGCACGATTAAATCCATTATTAAAAAATGTAAAGAATATGGCACCACAACAAACCTGCCAAGAGAGGGCCACCCACCAAATCTCACAGACCAGGCAAGGAGGGCATTAATCAGAGGCAACAAAGAGACCAAAGATAACCCTGAAGGAGCTGCAAATCTCCACAGTGGAGATTGGAGTATCTGTACATAGGACCACTTTAAGCCGTACACTCCATAGAGCTGGACTTTACGGAAGAGTGGCCAGAAAAAAGCAATTGCTTAAAGAAAATAATAAGCAGACGTGGGAGACTCCCCAAAGCATGTGGGAGACTCCCCAAACATATGGAAGAAGGTACTCTGGTCAAATGAGACAAAAATTTAGCTTTTTGGCCATCAAAGAAAACGCTATGTCTGGCGCAAACCCAACATCTCTCATCACCCCGAGAACACCATCCCCATGTTTTTCATCGGAAGGGATGGGGAAACTGGTCAGAATTGAAGGAATGATGGATGGCACTAAATACAGGGAAATTCTTGAGGGAAACCTGTTTCAATCTTCCAGAGATTTGAGACTGGGACGGAAGTTCACAATCCAGCAGGACAATGACCCTAAGCATACTGCTAAAGCAACACTCAAGTGTTTTAAGGGGAAACATTTAAATGTCTTGGAATGGCCTAGTCAAAGCCCAGACCTCAATCCAATTGAGAATATGTGGTATGACTTAAAGATTGCTGTACACCAGCAGAACCCATCCAACTTGAAGGAGCTGGAGCAGATTTGCCTTGAAGAATGGGCAAAAATCCCAGTGGCTAGATGTGCCAAGCTTATAGAGACATACCCCAAGAGACTTGCGGCTGTAATTGCTGCAAAAGGTGGCTCTACAAAGTATTGACTTTCGGGGGGTTAATAGTTATGCATGCTCAATTTCTTGTTTGTTTCACAATAAAAAATATGGCGAGAGCATCTTCAGCTCCTTTAAACATTTGTTGAGGCAGCGCAGGTCCATGACCGGCCGAAAGCTGCCGTCCTTTTTCGGATCTATGAAATACGTGGAGTGGAACCCACTTAACCGTTCTAGCAGCTCTATCTTCCTATCTCCAACCAGAGCACCTCCTTCCTCACCCCATCTGCCAACGAGGTGACCCAGATGCCCCTGTAGGACGACGGTCGGCATCGGAACTGGAGTTTGTATCACTCCAGGACTGTGCTCAGTACCCAGGGAGACCTCAACTGCCTCTCCCATTTTTCCCTTTGGGCCTGGGATAGATGGCCGAGGCCGACCACCAGCACCTCTAGAGGACTGCCGGGGCCCATCCTTCTTAGCCGTGTGCTGCTGCTTGCAATGGTGGTCACGACACCTGTCATTCTGCTGTTGGGATATAAAACGCCTGTTCCCATTTCCCTGTCCCTGCTGTCTTGGTGGGGGAGGAGGGGTGCGAAGACGTTACTGGAGTGCCCTCGAGACATCCCTCCCTGTATTCCAGCTCCTTCGCGCCCAGTTGCCAAGAACTTCTGCAAAGTCTCTCTGTTTTTGCATAGTTTTGTAGTCTGCTGTATGATGTTGTTGACCCATGGCCCAAAGGTGGAACCTGGTGTGAAGTGGAGCTCCAAGAGTGTCTTCTGAACTGGCGGTGGCAGTTTAGACTGTGCCAGCCAAAGATGGTGGCGTGAAGTCACCACTGAAGCCAAAGCCTTACCGTTGGCACGTGCCATGTCCATCTGGAGCATAGTGAGCAGCCTTAACACCTCTGTGGCCTCCTTAAGAAGCTTGTCACCAGCCCCCTGGGAGGCGAGGGATCAGCAGGGCGAGGTAGGATTGCAGCATCGTACCCACGTTTACGAGGCGCACCATGATGGAGAGGGTCCTGAAAGTGCTTTGCAGCCGTTCATTGCTTACTCTTTCAGGTCCTGGTTTGAGGCGAGACACCTTGCCAACGATCTCCTTGTCAGGGAGGATCATGGCAGCCACCATGTCATCCATCACCGGATAGTGGTCTAGCCCCGAGGAGAGCCAACGGCCTGGTCTGGTTGTCGCAATGGGGAGCTGCTCAGATGGTGCTTCTTCCAGCTTGATATCAAGGGCGGTAGCTACTCTAGTTAAAAGCTCCCGTGTTGCTTCTATCACCACCAGGAGTGCCTCTGTAGCGGTACTCCCAGCTACAGATGGCGCTGTGGACTGGGTCGATACCTGATGTGCTCGGAACACTAAAGCACTGTCACCCAACTCCAACTTGTCTCCAGTGTGGAGCGACATCGCCATCATCATCCCCCCCGTAAAGCGTTCACTTCCTCCAGCAGGTTTTCCGCCTGACGTTCGAGGCGGATCAACTACTCAGCCGTACTGAGTTTGGAGCGGGGGACCCAAAGCGGCAATGCATCACCCCAGAGGGGGGAATACGTCATCAGATGGGGAGGACTGTACTGTGGCCATCATTCCCTCCCGGCGTGCTAAGCGAATACGTTCTCCAAAGGCGGAGAAACTATTGGGTTCTCTAACCACTGTCCGTGTGTGATCTAACCCAAGACAGGTCATGCAGACAGTGTGCATATCACGTAGGCAGGGGTACCCCGCATCTCTCACAATGAAACACCATAATAGTTATGCAGTTTCTCTGTGAAAGTGAAGCCAACAGTGTGATATTACTATGTGTCTGTAGTATACATTGCACAATACTGTAATAGTCAGATACTACAGCCTTAGTCTCAGACACTATCTGAAGGAGAAGAGATGTGAACAGGGTGTGAACTGCCTGATCATGGGGGAGGGGCAGAGCACACGAACTCACACACACGTTAGCTCAATCTTTGCTTATACTTGTGGGCCGGCTGTAACTAACACCACGTAATAGTTTATTCTACTATACGTGGGGGTGTTGGCAGGACGTAAGGAGTGTGCTTAGTCCTGCCGTGGTCTGCTCTTGTTAAGCTAGCTACTGCATAGCTCGTTCACCGTGGAACACACAAGAGTCTAGGCAAGATGGCTGCTCCCTGTGAGAGACCAGCGTGGTGCTACACGTGGCGCACTCTCCGGGGAGAACTGCAAGCCTGCCGGAGCGAAACATACACAGACTATGCAAGCCTGCCGGAGCGAAACATACACAGACTATGCAAGCCTGCCGGAGCGAAACATACACAGACTATGCAAGCCTGCCGGAGCGAAACATACACAGACTATGCAAGCCTGCCGGAGCGAAACATACACAGACTATGCAAGTCTGCCGGAGCGAAACATACACAGACTATGCAAGCCTGCCGAGCGGAAGGATACCATATTGGAGTGACCCAATATAGTGCTACATAACTGTATAAGCCCTGTGTCAGTCCGAGGTCCTGTTTGCTAGCATGTGTGTCGATACAACAATGGGGTTAGGGGGCACAAGATGACATCACTAGTTTGCAACAGTTTACCTGGCGCATATGGAGTGACTCTTTCCGTTTTACTGCAGACTGCGGCCCTCCCAAAATAACAATGGTTGCGTCCCATGTCATGGACTGTGCCGTGAGGCACCAGATTGCTATAACATATGATGTGGTTAGCTGATACGTAAAATACCTATCCAGGTGTTATAAGATCTGGCATACGTCAGCAACGTCTGAGCAGGGGAACACGGCCACTGTCATCAGATTCCGTCATCCTAACGCCAGACACAGTTGCCATTGGTGCTTTCTATTTGATTAAGCGATTGCTACGTTGCGTGACGGTTTGTACTGAACCACACGTTTCCCCAAAACGTTCTTCAACGTTCTTGAACAGACTTTGAAATACATTTGCTCCGTTTGGTGGGTGTGACTTGAACCAATGAATGACAGTTTTAAAGGGCAGCGGTACACAACCCAACCCCTTCACGTTTTCAATTGGTCATTCAGAACTGCACCATTTTAGTTTAATTGAACGTTGCACACCATTTTCTCACAGCCCAGGAGAAACAGAAATGGGGATAATTCATGGTGATAATTCATAGAAGAATATGTGATGCCTTTTAAAAGGTTAGAAAGGTTTGGTCTTGTAATTACTGTCAAGTTTTAAAGAGTAATAATAAATAAGAATAATAAGCCATTGACATAGAGAAATGTGACAATACTGGTTTATGGAACAATTGTATAAGCTATGTAATTCTGAGAAAGGGATATTGTGCACTTGTGAAACATTCTATTACCTATGTTTGATGATTGCATGTAATTTATTAATTACAGCTGACTCAAGTTGATGCGTTGTCTCCATGTTGAATCACTTCTCTTATTTCCCCCCTTTCAGGGGTATATAACACCTTCATCTTGTAATGAACACTAGTGGACTACTTAACTAACTATTCAAAACAAACATAAACGGAGGCTGTGGGAGCAGATCAGCACATCACATCACAGCCTACTGCAGTGCCTGGACGCTCACCAACCCATAGAGTTATAGGCTGCAATACTATCCACCAATCAATGGATCAGTCTGGATCCATGTTCCAACTTTCCTGCAAATTGCACTTATTACATCCCCCAGTAGGTGTCAGCACCACGCCATTTAGTATCAGAATCACCTTTATTCGCCAAGTACATTTACTCATAACTGGAATTTGACTTAGTGAGAATGTGCTGCCAGCAATAGACAATATAGAAACAGAACACAGACAAAAGTCCACATAGACGTCATACAAAACCACAAATCGTAAGTCGCTGTGGATAAGAGCATCTGCTAAATGACTAAATGTAAACGTAAAAAACATTAAACATAAACTCGGGTCCTCTGTCCTGCTCAAAGTCACAGCGGATCAAACTGAAATACATCACTGTAATGTCCAGTAGGCTACAGTCAGTGCATCATATTATCATAAGTCTTTCAGTCAAGTATAGAAACAAATGGGCATTTTCAAACAAACCCAAACTCTACCGCTAGAAACATGCCTACTGGAGGTTTGGTAATGGACAATCCAGTTGTTGTTTGGTGCTTGTTCATGATATAACTACTGTATATATGCATGTGTTTTGTGATACTGGTTGAGTTATATATTAACAAACTGAGTCTCTAGCAGGTGTGTTGGATATTGGTAGTTGGTATAATGAGATTCTAAAGTAGAAGCTATGGTTCAGTATACAGCTTACGTTCAAAGTGTCAATTCCTTACTGTAATTAGAAATTGTAATGTGTGGCTCTGCCAACCTTCATCAGAGCAGTGTTCATTACTGCTGCATCAGTTTCTATCCCTCTCTCTTTCTCTAACGTCCTTCACTAACTATGTTCTATGTATTACATTTGAATCACCTCTCCCTCTGTTTCTGCCAGCTTCTCTTCCTCTCTACCACCCAAACCTCCCTCCCTGCTCCACTCTCCTTGTTTCTCTCTCTCTCTCTCCCCTCTCCCCCTCCTCCTCCTCCTCCTCCTCATCCCCTCCCTCCGTCTGTTGCTGCCCGACTTGCTCCTGACTTGTCCTCCCTCCCTCTGTATTCCACGCTACCTTGCCTCTCTCCGTCTCTGTTGTTCCCCATCTCTTTCTCTGCTCTCTATGTTCAGTGGTGCAACATGAGGCAGTCTGTGGCTATCTGTCTGTTCGGACTCTCAGCTCTGCTCCACGGTGAGTGACTTTCATTCCCTCTCTCTCTGTGTGTGTTTGTGTTCGTGTGTATGTGCGTGTGTGTATTTGTTGTGTGTGTTTGTGTGTCTGTGTCTGCAGGTATGTGTCTGTCCGTGAACGTACAGTGTGTGTGTGTGTGTGTGTGTGTGTGTGTGTGTGTGTGTGTGTGTGTGTGTGTGTGTGTGTGTGTGTGTGTGTGTGTGTGTGTGTGTGTGTGTGTGTGTGTGTGTGTGTGTGTGTGTGTGTGTGTGTGTGTGTGTGTGTGTGTGTGTGTGTGTGTGTGTGAGAGAGAGAGAGAGATCACTGTATGCATAGTGTCACTGCAGTGACAGTGAATTTACACAACTTTCTATAGACAGGGACACACAGTTTGTATGTCTGGGTGCACGGCCATTGATATATGAGATAACTCAACCGCACAGTTCCAGCTGTATAGCAGAGAGAGAAGAGAGGAGAGGGAGAGGAACAGAGAGGGAGGAGAGAAGAGGGGAGAGGAACAGACAGAGAGGGAGGAGAGAAGAGAGGAGAGGGAGAGGAACAGAGAGGGAGGAGAGAAGAGGGGAGAGGAACAGACAGAGAGGGAGGAGAGAAGAGAGGAGAGGGAGAGGAACAGAGAGAGAAGAGAGGGAGAGGTACAGAGAGAGAAGAGAGGAGAGGGAGAGGAACAGAGAGAGAAGAGAGGAGAGAGGAGAGGGAGAGGAACAGAGAGGGAGGAGAGAAGAGAGGAGAGGGAGAGGAACAGAGAGGGAGAAGAGGAGAGAGGAGAGGGAGAGGAACAGAGAGAGAAGAGAGGAGAGAGGAGAGGGAGAGGAACAGAGAGGGAGGAGAGAAGAGAGGAGAGGGAGAGGAACAGAGAGAGTAGAGAGGAGAGAGGAGAGGGAGAGGAACAGAGAGGGAGGAGAGAAGAGAGGAGAGGGAGAGGAACAGAGAGAGAAGAGAGGAGAGGGAGCGGAACAGAGAGAGAAGAGAGGAGAGGGAGAGGAACAGAGAGAGAAGAGAGGAGAGGGAGGGGGAGAGGAACAGAGAGGGAGGAGAGAAGAGAGGAGAGGGAGAGGAACAGAGAGAGAAGAGAGGAGAGGGAGAGGAACAGAGAGGGAGGAGAGAAGAGAGGAGAGGGAGAGGAACAGAGAGAGAAGAGAGGGGAGGGAGAGGGAGAGGAACAGAGAGAGAAGAGAGGAGAGGGAGAGGAACAGAGAGAGAAGAGAGGAGAGGGAGAGGGAGAGGAACAAAGAGGGAGGAGAGAAGAGGAGCAGGAATAAAGAGAGACAAGGGAGAGGAATGATCACAGAGCTTACAGGTTAGGATGCTGTTCATCACAGTTGTAAAATCCAACCCTCCTGTCTGTTTTAATCCGTTGTTGGTTGATCTGTTCCTCTCTGCACCAGCAGCAGTGTCTTAGATGACTAACTGTATATTGATATGGGCATCTCCATGCCCCATGTAAAGCTCATAATGGGGAGCACATCAAAAGCTAATAGTCAATACTTTTGAGAACATACAGTGCCTTCAGAAAGTATTCAGACCCCTTGGCTATTTCCACATTTTGTTACGTTACAGGCTTATTCGAAAATGGATTAAATAAATAAAAATACTCAACAATCTGCACACAATATCCCATAATGACAAAGCAAAAACAGTTTTCGCAAATGTATAAAACATTTCCATAATTATTCAGACCCTTTGCTATGAGACTCAGGTGAGCTCAGGTCCATCCTGTTTCCATTGATCATACTTGAGATGTTTCTACAACTTGATTGGAGTCCACCTGTAGTAAATTCAATTGATTGGACCTGATTTGTAAAGGCACACACCTGTCTATATAAGGTCCCACAGTTAACAGTGCATGTCAGAGCAAAAACCAAGCCATGAGGTCAAAGTTATTGTCCATAGAGCTCTGAGACAGGATTGTGTTGAGGCACAAATCTGGGGAAGGGTACCAAAACATTTCTGCAGCTTTGAAGGTCCCCAAGAACACAGTGGCCTCCATCATTCTTAAATGGAAGAAGTTTGGAATCACCAAGACTCTTCCTAGAGTTGGCCACTTGGCCAAACTGAGCAGTCGGGGGAGAAGAGCCTTGGTCAGGGAGGTGACCAAGAATCTGATGGTCACTCTGACATAGCTCCAAAGTCCCTATGTGGAGATGGGAGAACCTTCCAGAAGGACAACCATCTCTGCAGCACTCCACCAATCAGGCCTTTATGGTAGAGTGGCCAGACTGAAGCCACTCCTCAGTAAAAGGTACATGACAGCCCACTTGGAGTTTACCAAAAGGCACCTAAAGGACTCTCAGACCATGAGAAACAATATTCTCTGGTCTGATGAAACCAAGATTGAATTGTTTGGCCTGAATGCCAAGTGTCATGTCTGGAGGAAACCTGACACCATCCCTACGGTGAAGCATGGGGGTGGCGGCATCATGCAATGGGGATGTTTTTCAGCGGCAGGGACTGAGAGACCAGAATGGAGGGAAAGATGAACAGAGCAAAGTACAGAGAGATCCTTGATGAAAACCTGCTCCAGAGCGCTCAGGACCTCAGATTGCAGCGAAGGTTCACCTTCCAACAGGACAACAACCATAAGCACAGAGCCAAGACAATGCAGGAGTGGCTTCAGGACAAGTCTCTGAATGTCCTTGAGTGGCCCAGCCAGAGCCCGGACTTGAACCTGATCGAACATCTCTGGAGAGACCAGAAAATAGCTGTGCTGCGATGCTCCCCATCCAACCTGACAGCGCTTGAGAGGATCTGCAGAAACTCCCCAAATACAGGTGTGCCAAGCTTGTAGTGTCATACCCAAGAAGAATAGAGGCTGTAATCGCTGCCAAAGGTGCTCCAACAAAGTGCTGAGTAAAGGGTCTGAAAACTTATGTAAATGTGAAATTTCCAACTTTTTTTTTGGCCTGTTTTTGCTTTGTCATTATTGGGAGTTGTGTATAGATTGATGAGGGGGAAAAAATTATTTAATCAATTTTAGAATAAGTCTGTAACTTAACAAAATGTGGAAAAAGTCAAGGGGTCTGAATACTTTCCAAATGCACTGTATACTGTACTGTATGTGGGCCTACAATCTCTTGTTAGACATTGCTACAGAATTGAATCAACTGCACAGATACATTAAGTCTGATACAGTTGTGAAACAGGAATGAGTGAAGTCAGTCCACGATGGAGCTGCTAGAAGTGAGGTTCCCGGTCCTCCTGTCCTCCTGTCTGTCTGTCTGAGTGGAGTGTGTTAGTGTTTAATGTGTTGCTATTTGAAGGACTCAAGCAGACGTTTTAACGGCCACAGAAAAGACTCTTGTCAGTTACTGATCGAGTCACTTAACAATTAACGGGCCTGTCTGGATACTATCTCCCTCTCTTCACGCTCTCTCCACTTAATTCTCCTATTTCTCCCTCTCTTTCTCCCTCTCTTCACTCTCTCTCCACTTAATTATCCTCTTTCTCCCTCTCTTTCTCCCTCTCTTCACTCTCTCTCCACTTAATTATCCTCTTTCTCCCTCTCTTCACTCTCTCGCCACTTAATTATCCTCTTTCTCCCTCTCTTCACTCTCTCTCCACTTAATTCTCCTCTTTCTCCCTCTCTTCACTCTCTCTCCACTTAATTCTCCTCTTTCTCCCTCTCTTCACTCTCTCTCCACTTAATTCTCCTCTTTCTCCCTCTCTTCACGCTCTCTCCACTTAATTCTCCTCTTTCTCCCTCTCTTCACTCTCTCTCCACTTAATTCTCCTCTTTCTCCCTCTCTTCACTCTCTCTCCACTTAATTCTCCTCTTTCTCCCTCTCTTCACTCTCTCTCCACTTAATTCTCCTCTTTCTCCCTCTCTTCACTCTCTCTCCACTTAATTCTCCTCTTTCTCCCTCTCTTCACTCTCTCTCCACTTAATTATCCTCTTTCTCCCTCTCTTCACTCTCTCGCCACTTAATTCTCCTCTTTCTCCC
>NC_092089.1:29732717-29845217 GCF_045679555.1 Salvelinus alpinus | reverse complement strand
CCTTTAAGAGCTATGTGCTGGTCAACTCTAGTGGATTCTGTGAGTACCTACCTCCAGGTAAGTCTACAGATCAACCTTTCTCTCTTTTTATTCTTCCCTGACCTTCCCCTCTCTCATTTTAGGGATATTCACTCATAGTTTCACATAGACATACCGGTAATGCACTTCTCTCTCAATGTCTGTTTCATCTTCTCCCTTCTCTCACTCCCTCTCTCCTACGCTCTCACCTTCCCCCTCTCTGTCACAGGTATTTTCAGCAGTGCGTGTAATGTTGACGTGCGTTGGTTTCCATTTGACATCCAACGGTGTGAGCTGAAGTTTGGCTCGTGGACGTTTGACGGCTGGCTGCTGGACCTCCAGATGCAGGAGGCTGACCTGTCAGGATACATGTCCAATGGAGAGTGGGACCTGCTGGGTGAGAGAGCTCTGTCTGCCCCTGACCCTGGTTTTCCCTCCTCCTTTACCCCCCCTATCTTCTTTTCCATCCCTCTTGTATCTCTCTCTCATTTTCTAATCTCTCACTCCCTCTTTCCTCCCCACTCTTGTAGGTGTACCAGGTGATCGTCATGAGATATTTTATGAGTGCTGTACAGAGCCCTACTCTGACGTGACCTTTGTTGTGACCCTACGACGGAGAACTCTGTTCTACGCTCTCAACCTCCTCGTCCCCTGTGTTCTCATCTCCTCCTTGACACTGCTGTTGTTCATACTGCCAGCCCGATCAGGGGAGAAGATCGGTCTGGGTGAGGAGAGGGGGAGGAGGAAAGCGGGATAGGGGGAGATGGAGGACAGGGGGAGGGAGGGTAAAAGGGAGCGGGGATGGAAACAGGAGAGATGTGGCGGTGAAAAGGGGAGGGCTGAGGCGCTCTCTCCCTCTCTTTCTCTCTCCTTTCCTCTCTTTTCTCCATACCTGACCTCTCTCTTTTACTGTTTCTGTGTCAGTAATTCTGCAGTGTTCCAAGAAAAACTCTATTAAATGTTTACGATCATAAAGACAGAGAGCAGAGGGGAGCGACAGAGATGGAGGGAGAGAAGGGGGGCGGGGAGGTGAGGGACAGTGATAGAGGGAGAGAAGGGGGCGGGGAGGTGAGGGACAGTGATAGAGGGAGAGAAGGGGGCGGGGAGGTAAGGGACAGTGATAGAGGGAGAGAAGGGGGGCGGGGAGATAAGGGACAGTGATAGAGGGAGAGAAGAGGGGCGGGGAGGTAAGGGACAGTGATAGAGGGAGAGAAGGGGAGCGGGGAGGTAAGGGACAGTGATAGAGGGAGAGAAGAGGGGCGGGGAGGTAAGGGACAGTGATAGAGGGAGAGAAGGGGGCGGGGAGGTAAGGGACAGTGATAGAGGGAGAGAAGGGGGCGGGGAGGTAAGGGACAGTGATAGAGGGAGAGAAGGGCGGCGGGGAGGTAAGGGACAGTGATAGAGGGAGAGAAGGGGGCGGGGAGGTAAGGGACAGTGATAGAGGGAGAGAAGGGGGCGGGGAGGTAAGGGACAGTGATAGAGGGAGAGAAGGGGGCGGGGAGGTAAGGGACAGTGATAGAGGGAGAGAAGCGGGCGGGGAGGTAAGGGACAGTGATAGAGGGAGAGAAGGGGGCGGGGAGGTGAGGGACAGTGATAGAGGGAGAGAAGGGGGCGGGGAGGTAAGGGACAGTGATAGAGGGAGAGAAGGGGGCGGGGAGGTGAGGGACAGTGATAGAGGGAGAGAAGAGGGGTGGGGAGGTGAGGGACAGTGATAGAGGGAGAGAAGAGGGGTGGGGAGGTGAGGGACAGTGATAGAGGGAGAGAAGAGGGGTGGGGAGCAGAGTGGAGCAGAGGGACAGAGATGGGGAGAGAGAAGGATGGGTGGGGTGAGTTGGCAGAGAGATGGAGAATTGTATTACACACAAGTATTGCTGTATTTCCCAGTGTAATAATATCCTTTCCCCCATCTCTCTCTCCAGGCATAACAATTCTTCTCTCTCTGACTGTCTTCATGTTGCTGGTGGCTGAGATTATGCCAGCTACCTCAGACTCCATACCACTGATAGGTCAGTAACTGTGTGTGTGTATGCAAGTGTGTGCGCATGCGTGGTATGCGTACGCATTTAACTAGCCTGCTAATATATACAGTGACTTCGGAAAGTATTTAGACCCCTTGAATTTTTCCTCATTTTGTTAGGTTACAGCCTTATTATAAAATGTATGAAATAGTTTTTTCCCCCTCATCAATTTACACACAATATCCCATAATGACAAAGCAAAAACAGGTTTTTAGAAATGTTTGCTAATTTATAAATATCAAATTTACATAAATATTCAGATCCTTTCCTCAGTACTTTGTTGGAGCACCTTTGGCAGCGATTACAGAATTGAGTCTTCGGTATGACGCTACAAGCTTGGCACAGCTGTATTTGGGGAGTTTCTCCCATTCTTCTCTGCAGATCCTCTCAAGCTCTGTCAGGTTGGATGGGGAGCGTTGCTGCACAGCTATTTTCAGGTATCTTCAGAGATGTTCGATCGGGTTCAAGTCCGGGCTTTGGCTGGGCCACTCAAGGACATTCAGAGACTTGTCCTGAAGCCACTCCTGATTGCTCGCACCTGTGGATTTATGAAGGCTTCCTGGCAGAGTGCAGCCCTGACCCTGTTGGTGCTGCCCCCTGGGGATGGAGTGTGGAAGTGGTAGTGGTAGTGTCTAATCATGCTCCTAAGACCTAATCTAAGGAACCTATTCCATTACAGTGTGTATAATACTGTGTCTCCATCCTAGGTCAGTATTTTGTGAGTACCATGGTTACCGTAGGGATGTCAGTGGTGGCGACTGTAGTTGTACTTCAGTACCATCACCACGACCCCAACAGTGGAGACATGCCTCAATGGGTGAGGCTCTCTGTCTGTCTACTGATTCTGAAGTGTGTCTGTGACTGTGTGTGTGTGTTCCTCTCATATATGTGAATGTCTGGACCTTGTGTGCTTCCTGTCCTTTTCTATCAGGTGCAGTTTGTCCTTTTCTATCAGGTGCAGTTTGTCCTTTTCTATCAGGTGCAGTTTGTTCTGCTGCATGACATTCCCTGGTTCCTCTTATCTGTGTGTGTGTGTCCTGTCCCTATCTCAGCTGGTTCTGCCACAGAAGGTCCCTGGCTCCTCTTACTTACTTACTGTGTGTGTGTGTGTCTCTCAGGTTGAGTTGGTTCTACTCCAGTGGGTTCCCTGGTTTCTGAGGATGAAGTGTCCAGAAGAGTGGGGTGAGCTCACACCCCACCACAGCCCCTCCAACCCCCAGACCAAGACCTGCTTCTCTCCCCCTACCACCACCACCACCACCCCAGCCCCCTCCACCCTCCCCCAGAGCCTCACCTCTCTGCAGGCCAGTCTAAGCCAGCTCAGCCAGCCCCTACCACACCCACCATCCAACCCAAACCTCCAGCCTAATATCCACCCTAACCCCAATCTCCCCTCCACCCCCCACCCTCAGCCCAATGGACACCGGCCCTACATTGGCTTCCAGAGTCCTCTTGAACCAGACCCTGCTGTCACCTGGAGAGGAGGAGGAGGAAGGGGTTCTGACAACCCAATCCTCCACCACCACCCACCCTCCTCCACAATGTTCGGCAGCCCCCCTCCACAACCCCCCACATCTCTGGACCCTGACCCCTCAGGCTCCAGCTGTGTGGAGGATGGGGCTGGAGCAGTCGGAGCAGGTACATGCCATGCTCAGGCCGGGGTGTTCCAGGCTGGGGTAGTGGAGGCCCAGCTTCAGGCCCTGCTGGAGGAGGTGCAGTTCCTGGCCAATCGTTTCCGTGAGCAGGACCGCAGGGTGAGCGTGGCGGAGAAGTGGCAGTTTGCAGCGGCGGTCATCGACCGTCTGTGTCTGGTGGGGTTCAGTGTGTTCAACATCATCTGTACCATCACAATCCTCATGGCCGCACCCAACTTTGTGGAGGCCGCCTCCAAGGACTTCTTCTGAGAAGGAGAGAGGGGGAGAGAGGAGAGAGGGGGAGAGAGGAGAGAGGGGGAAGAGGAGAGGTGGAGAGAGGGGGAGAGAGGAGAGAGGGGGAAGAGGAGAGAGGGGGAAGAGGAGAGAGGGGGAAGAGGAGAGGAGAGAGGGGGAAGAGGAGAGGAGAGAGGGGGAAGAGGAGAGAGGGGGAAGTGGAGAGAGGGGGAAGAGGAGAGAGGGGGAAGTGGCGAGAGGGGGAAGAGGAGAGAGGGGGAAGAGGAGAGAGGGGGAAGTGGCGAGAGGGGGAAGAGCAGAGAGGGGGAAGTGGAGAGAGGGGGAAGAGGAGAGAGGGGGAAGAGGAGAGAGGGGGAAGTGGAGAGAGGGGGAAGTGGAGAGAGGGTGAGGTGGAGAGAGGGGAAAGAGGAGAGAGGGGGAAGAGGAGAGAGGGGGAAGTGGAGAGAGGGGGAAGAGGAGAGAGGGGGAAGAGGAGAGAGGGGGAAGAGGAGAGAGGGGGAAGAGGAGGGAGGGGGAAGAGGAGAGAGGGGGAAGAGGGAGAGAGAGAGGAGGGGAAGAGGGGAGAGGGGGCAGAGGGAGAGGACCGTTGCTATCTTAATGGACCATGGCTGTACAGACTTACCATGTGGAACTGGACAGTCACTTGAGTTGCTTGTCACATCATGTTACAAAAAGTGAACTTGTGATTCTACATGGTGGAACTGTTTTAAATACTGCTGTTCATCTGAACTTTGTGGCTATGGATAAGAGTGTCACCTTAACGATTAAAACGTCAGTATAAATCAGATATGTGGCCTGCCCAAATTCAAAGTGCTTACTGTGCATTTCTTCTGTCTTCTGGGTCTTCATGCCCAGTTTGGCTAATGGAGGGAGTTATGTCCAATCCTTCACTGATGATGATGTTATTGTCCTTTGGCCATGTGTTAATGAATGTGATATGATGGTGGGAATTGGACAGAGTGGTCCGAGCTCAAACTGGGCTGGCCTCAGCTCAGCACTGCTGCAGCCAAAATAACCACACACAGACGTACACACAGACGTGTGAATTATTCACAAAAAACATGTTCATTTTGGCACCAGATTCTGGCAAGAGAAACTTTCTCTGTTCCCTCTCTCTCGCTCACTGTCACTTGCTAATAATACTTTTAATAAAGAAAACATAACTGGTTGTTAACTGTCTGGAGGAACTACAAGGTGTCAGTCTATGTTTTGCATCTCAAAATAAATCATCTTATTTTCTACGTCTTTTCTGGACGGTCTCCCTCCGATCGAAGAGTAGTTAACAGGGACGCAGAGGGAGAGGTGGAGGAAGGGAAAGAGAGGGAGAGATGCAGAGAGGGAGAGATGCAGAGGGAGAGATGCAGAGAGAGAGGGAGATATGGGATAGAGATAGGCAGAGAGATTGAGTGATGCATTGTGAGATAGGGAGAGGACGAGAGAGAGATGCAGAGAGAGAGATATGTAGAGGGGAGAAATGGGGGTAGAGGAAAGTGCTGAGAACGCAAGTGGTAGAGAAACAGTGTTTTAACTGATTGGTCGTTAATGGAGGAGGGGGCGGGGGAGAGGGTGATTCTATATCTGACAGCAGTACTAAACAGCTTCAATGTAGCGTTATGAGCGAGACAGGGCTTATTGAGTGGACAGAGAACAACAGGTTAAACACATACAGAGCCTTCAGAAAGTGTTCAAACACCTTGACGACTTCCACACTCTGTTGTGTTACAGCCTGAATTCAACATATATTTTCTCACCCATCTACACACATTATGACAAAGTGAAAACATGTTTGATTACAGCTGGGAGTCTCTCTGGGTAAGTCTCTAAGAGCTTTCCACACCTGGATTATTCTTTTCCAAAGTCTTCAAGTTCTGTCAAATTGGTTGTTGATCATTGCTAGACAACCAGTTTGAGGTCTTGCCATAGACTTTCAAGTCGATTTAAATCAACACTATCTCGGCTACTCAGAAACATTAACTTATTATTGGTAAGCAACTCCAGTGTATATTTGGCCATATGTTTTAGGTTATTGTCCTGCTGAAAGGTGAATTCATCTCTCAGTGTCTGGTGGAAAGCAGACTGAACCAGGTTTTCCTCTAGGATTTTTCCTGTGCTTAGCTCCATTCCATTTCTGTTTTTCTCCTGAACCACCCGCCCCCAGTAATGTGTTGTATTGGATTTGCCCCAAACATTCAGGACAAAAAGTTAATTGTTTTGCCACAATCCATTTTTGCAGTATTACTTTAGCAGCTTGTTGCAAACAGGACGCTTGTTTTGGAAAATGTTATTCTGTACAGGCTTCCTTCTTGTCCCTCTGTCAATTAGATAAGTATTGTGGAGTAACTACAATGTTGTTGATCCAGCCTCAGTTTTTTCCTATCACAGCCATTCAACTCTGTAACTGTTTTAAAGTCGCCATTGTCCTCATGGTGAAATCCCTGAATGGTTTCCTTCCTCTCCACCAACTGAGTTATGACGGACGCCTGTATCTTTGTAGTGACTGGGTGTATTGATACACCATCCAAAGTGTAATTAATAACTTCACCCCGCTCAAAGGGATATTCAAAGTCCAGAACAGACAATGGGAGGCACACAGTACTACAGTACATGGAGCCATGGCTACAACTCTATTCCACATCAGGTAACTGATGCAAGCAGTAGGATTAGATTTAAAAAACAGATAAAAATACACCTAATGGAACAGCGGGGGCTGTGAAGATACACACACAGGCACAGACACATGAAAGCACACACACTCGTACACATGGATTTTGTATTGTAGATATGTGATAGTAGAGTAGTGACCTGAGGGAACACACTTATTAATATGTTGTGAACAGTGTAATGAAATATGTCATTTAAGGTCATATTTTTTATTGTATACAACTACCTTAATGTTCTGGAATGCAGGAAGAGAAGCTGCTGCTTTGGCAGCTAATGGGGATTAATAAATACAAAAACATTTTTTTTTTTTACCCATCTACCAATAAGTGCCCTTCTCTATGAGGCATTGGAAAACCTCCTTGGTCTTTGTGGTTGAATGTGTGTTTGAAATTCACTGGTCGAACGAAGGACCTTAAATATAATTGTATGCTTGGGGTACAGAGATGAGGTAGTTATTCAAAAACCGCGTTAAAACACTATTATACCACACAGAGTAAGTCCACGCAACTTATGTGAATTGTTAAGAACATGTTTACTTCTGAACTTATTTAGGCTTGTCATAACAAAGGGGGTTGATACTTATTGACTCTAGACATTTTAGCTATTCATTTTTAAGTAATTAGGAAAAACATAATTCCTCGTTGATATTAATAGGCCTCTTTGGCCTATTATGTGTAGGACAGTGACAAAACAATCTCTATTTAATACATTTCAGAATAAGGCTGTAATGTAACAAAATGTGGAAAAAGTCAAGGAATGTGAAAACTTTCTGAAGGCACTGTACATGCAGATGAGCTATTAAATGTGAACGGATGTGACTGCAGCAAGTCCTCTGTCCTGTCGCAGTTCACACATTTGCACAGGGATGCATCCACACACACACACCTCTTTGTGCAAGGCTGTCAGATTTTGTGTCTGCTCAGTTGGAAAATAAGAAAAGAGGGAAAAGAATGAATGAAGATAAATAATTATGATTTATAGTCGCATTGAAAATATGTTCTAGCCATGTTATAGGGACGTTCAGGTTGGATTTCTCCTAAAGGACCCAAAGACATATCAACTGAATCTTTTCTGTTTAGAGTTGAGAGACAACTTTTCAAGTCTCTGTTTCAAAACAGAGAGTGTATATTTAGTGTCTCTCTGTATCAGTCAGATAGTGGTATGTGATATCAACACCCCCTCTAATCAATACTGCTTGATTAGTGGTTGTAGATGGCTCTCTGTGGGTCGATAAGGAGACACTTTCTGTCCAGCGGATAATTGTCTTACCACTCTCATTAGAGGAAAAGAGAAAGTGGGGGAGGAAAGGCAGAGAAGAGAAAGAGGAAAGGCAGAGGAAGAGGAAAGGCAGAGGAAAGGCAGAGGAAGAAGAAAGGCAGAGGAAAGGCAGAGGAAGAGGAAAGGCAGAGGAAGAGGAAAGGCAGAGGAAGAGGAAAGGCAGAGGAAGAAAAGGCAGAGGAGGCAGAGGAAGAGGAAAGGCAGAGGAAGAAGAAAGGCAGAGGAAAGGCAGAGGAAAGGCAGAGGAAGAGGAAAGGCAGAGGAAGAAGAAAGGCAGAGGAAGAGGAAAGGCAGAGGAAGAGGAAAGGCAGAGGAAAGGCAGAGGAAGAGGAAAGGCAGAGGAAAGGCAGAGGAAGAAGAAAGGCAGAGGAAGAAGAAAGGCAGAGGAAGAGGAAAGGCAGAGGAAAGGCAGAGGAAGAGGAAAGGCAGAGGAAGAAGAAAGGCAGAGGAAGAAGGCAGAGGAAGAGGAAAGGCAGAGGAAAGGCAGAGGAAGAAGAAAGGCAGAGAAGAGAAAGAGGAAAGGCAGAGAAGAGGCAGAGGAAAGGCAGAGAAGAGAAAGAGGAAAGGCAGAGAAGAGAAAGAGAAAAGGCAGAGAAGAGAAAGAGAAAAGGCAGAGGAAAGGCAGAGAAGAGGCAGAGGAAAGGCAGAGAAGAGGCAGAGGAAAGGCAGAGAAGAGAAAGAGGAAAGGCAGAGAAGAGAAAGAGGAAAGGCAGAGGAAGAGCAAAGGCAGAGGAGAGGAAGAGGAAAGGCAGAGGAAGAGCAAAGGCAGAGGAAAGGCAGAGGAAGAGGAAAGGCAGAGGAAGAGGAAAGGCAGAGGAAAGGCAGAGGAAGAGGAAAGGCAGAGGAAAGGCAGAGGAAGAGGAAAGGCAGAGGAAAGGCAGAGGAAGAGGAAAGGCAGAGGAAAGGCAGAGGAAGAGGAAAGGCAGAGGAAAGGAAGAGGAAAGGCAGAGGAAGAGGAAAGGCAGAGGAAGAAGAAAGGCAGAGGAAGAAGAAAGGCAGAGGAAGAGGAAAGGCAGAGGAAGAAGAAAGGCAGAGGAAGAAGAAAGGCAGAGGAAGAAGAAAGGCAGAGGAAGAGGAAAGGCAGAGGAAGAGGAAAGGCAGAGGAAGAGGAAAGGCAGAGGAAGAGGAAAGGCAGAGGAAGAGGAAAGGCAGAGGAAAGGAAGAGGAAAGGCAGAGGAAGAGGAAAGGCAGAGGAAAGGAAGAGGAAAGGCAGAGGAAGAGGAAAGGCAGAGGAAGAGGAAAGGCAGAGGAAAGGCAGAGGAAGAGGAAAGGCAGAGGAAAGGCAGAGGAAGAGGAAAGGCAGAGGAAGAAGAAAGGCAGAGGAAGGGGAAAGGCAGAGGAAGAGGAAAGGCAGAGGAAGAGGAAAGGCAGAGGAAGAGGAAAGGCAGAGGAAAGGCAGAGGAAGAGGAAAGGCGAAGGAAGAGGAAAGGCAGAGGAAGAAGGCAGAGGAAGAGGAAAGGCAGAGGAAGAGGAAAGGCAGAGGAAGAGGAAAGGCAGAGGAAGAAGAAAGGCAGAGGAAGAGGAAAGGCAGAGGAAAGGCAGAGGAAGAAGAAAGGCAGAGGAAGAGGAAAGGCAGAGGAAAGGCAGAGGAAGAGGAAAGGCAGAGGAAGAAGAAAGGCAGAGGAAAGGCAGAGAAGAGAAAGAGGAAAGGCAGAGAAGAGAAAGAGGAAAGGCAGAGAAGAGAAAGAGGAAAGGCAGAGAAGAGAAAGAGGAAAGGCAGAGAAGAGAAAGAGGAAAGGCAGAGAAGAGAAAGAGGAAAGGCAGAGAAGAGAAAGAGGAAAGGCAGAGGAAGAGGAAAGGCAGAGGAAGAGGAAAGGCAGAGGAAGAGGAAAGGCAGAGGAAGAAGAAAGGCAGAGGAAGAAGAAAGGCAGAGGAAGAGGAAAGGCAGAGGAAGAGGAAAGGCAGAGGAAAGGCAGAGGAAGAGGAAAGGCGAAGGAAGAGGAAAGGCAGAGGAAGAAGAAAGGCAGAGGAAGAAGAAAGGCAGAGGAAGAGGAAAGGCAGAGGAAGAGGAAAGGCAGAGGAAGAGGAAAGGCAGAGGAAGAGGAAAGGCAGAGGAAGAGGAAAGGCAGAGGAAGAAGAAAGGCAGAGGAAGAGGAAAGGCAGAGGAAAGGCAGAGGAAGAAGAAAGGCAGAGGAAAGGCAGAGAAGAGAAAGAGGAAAGGCAGAGAAGAGAAAGAGGAAAGGCAGAGAAGAGAAAGAGGAAAGGCAGAGAAGAGAAAGAGGAAAGGCAGAGGAAGAGGAAAGGCAGAGGAAGAGGAAAGGCAGAGGAAAGGCAGAGGAAGAGGAAAGGCAGAGGAAGAAGGAAAGGCAGAGGAAGAGGAAAGGCAGAGGAAGAGGAAAGGCAGAGGAAGAGGAAAGGCAGAGGAAGAGGAAAGGCAGAGGAAGAGGCAGAGGAAGAGGAAAGGCAGAGGAAAGGCAGAGGAAGAGGAAAGGCAGAGGAAGAGGAAGAGGAAAGGCAGAAGGAAGGCAGAGGAAGAGAAAAGGTAGAGGAAGAGCAGAGGAAGGGCAGAGGAAGAGAGCGAGAGAGAGCGCGAGAGAAAGAGCGCAGCTGGGGGTGGTAATATGTCCATTCTGATTTAAGATGCATAGAAAATGGTGTAATAGTGTAAATGGTCCATTCTGGGTGCAGCAGAAAACCTACTTCTCTTAGACAGCATTTGGCTTCAGTGGAACAATACATTATTATCTCTCCATCACCCGATATCTACCAGGGTGTTTATCAATGAAATAATCGATGGACAAACACAATCACAGACTGGTGTCAAGTGCACCCCCCCCACACACTTTTCATTCTTGTGCACTAGAAACTAGGTAATTAAGATTAGAGTTGGAGACACCAAAGGAGAGAAGACATCAAAGTTTTGCATTAATAAATCATTTCATTTAAAATAATGTTACAATTCATTACAATAAGTCAATAAGTTAAATTACTAAATGACTTCAGCTTTCATCAGTTCAACCCTGTGTGGTTCCCTTCAGATCGTTTTATTTTCTCATTTGCTTGATTTGTCAGACATGTGAAGATACTGTAGGATAAGAGAAGTAGAGCTTGCTTAATATCTTACTTAAATAAAAGAGTTGACGACGAGAGACAGAGTGTTTGAGAGAGATATCGCAGATTAGAGGGCGAGATAGCAGAGACATGATTGACAAGTGAAGCAGCCTATGGGAGCGAGGCATGATGATCCATCGAGTAAACAGACTAAACCTGTCAGAAGTAAGCCTGTTGGAGATTCAGGTCCCAAATCAAATCACTCACAGATACAGGAAACCCCATTGGTGTAGTGGGGCCTGGAGAAGTGAGTATACCGTCATTTTGCCAGAAAATCTTTCATAGAAAAACAACAAATGCATGTTAAGCCCACATCAATGCTTATACCGCATAAGGAGACCATTTTTGAGGTCTGGGAAAAATCTAAAATAATATTTTTGGGAGGGTCTAGTTGCCCTTTAAAATAATTAAGCACCAAGCAAAATACCATGTGGCTCGCAGTGTCTGTACTCTACAATGTAGGCCTACAGTAGAGTACATGTGATTGCAGAGTTACCAAAAGAAATGCCCTCCAGATTGATACAAATCATAATTATATCACGTGGGCCTAATTTGCAGTCAACATTTAAAGATGCACTATACAGAAATAGCTCCGCCATTTCCTGGTTGCTAAAATTCTAAGTTCGCCTAACTTCAGTTTGTGACAAAACAATAAGTAATTGTATAGAGAGTCTTTGTACCATCTAAACCTCTGCAATATATTTTCCATAACCAAAAAGATTGTATTTTCAGCCGTCTGAAACTGGTGTACAAAACAAAATAAAAGATGCAAAACTAAACTTAAGAATGGGAAGCATAGAAATAGTGCACATAGAATAGATCTACCACTTATTAGACTTGCTTTCAAACTTTAAGTCACATTTCTATGTGAACTTGTTGGGTCGCCCAAAGTTACATATTGCAGCTTTAATTAGGAAGTTTTCCTTGGGAAAGCATGTGGAAATGTTCATTCAAAACAGCACATGACTGAATTGAGCACTGCAAAGATTCAACCAAGACTTTGGACCAAACTCTTTCAATACCTGGATTGCTTACCCCATTGTTATTTGATTTGATTCATAAAACCTTTATTTAACTAGGCAAGTCCTACCAACCCTACCAGCTGTGAGCTGCTCCATGGGACAACCAGCTGCGGCTCTTACTGCCATGATATTCCGCTGAAACTTGGCTGTGTGCAGCGCACATGTGAATATATTACACGTGCTTTGCGATTGTGTAGGCTACTTTCTCTATTGTACCACATAATTGATACAGTTTATACCACCACTACACTACTTTGATACGCATCAGTGGGGATTAAGAAGTGACTATACCCAATGTCCACTGAACAAAAAGTGGGTTTTGTGCAAATTTGTTTAACCTTTATTTAAACCTACGTGTAGCTCCTACTACACCACTGTTTAAACCTCTGTGGGTTTAGGAGGTATACCTCCGTGTAGCTCCTACTACACCACTGTTTAAACCTCTGTGGGGTTCAGGGCGTATACCTCCGTGTAGCTCCTACTACACCACTGTTTAAACCTCTGTGGGGTTCAGGATGTATACCTCCGTGTAGCTCCTACTACACCACTGTTTAAACCTCTGTAGGGTTTAGGGCGTATACCTCCGTGTAGCTCCTACTACACCACTGTTTAAACCTCTGTGGGTTTAGGATGTATACCTCCGTGTAGCTCCTACTACACCACTGTTTAAACCTCTGTAGGGTTTAGGATGTATACCTCCGTGTAGCTCCTACTACACCACTGTTTAAACCTCTGTGGGTTTAGGATGTATACCTCCGTGTAGCTCCTACTACACCACTGTTTAAACCTCTGTGGGGTTTAGGATGTATACCTCCGTGTAGCTCCTACTACACCACTGTTTAAACCTCTGTGGGGTTAAGGATGTGTAGCTCCTACTGCACCACTGGGAAACCCTGCTGTAGGTTAACACTGCATTTAAAGATGTGTGTGGTGTTGCCTCAACATCCAATGAAAACATCCACCAGAGGATATTGAATCAGGTGTGTTACTGCTTGGCTGGAGCAAAAGCCTGCACCCACACTGGCCCTCTGTTAGAATACTGGCCAGTCCTGTTCTATAGGAAGTGACCTAGTGGTTCTCAGTGGGAGGGAGACCCCTGCAGGTCGTTCTGAGCACTGCAGCTTCTTCAGATACACAAGTACCAATATATCAATTGAACCAAAGACTCACCTAAACCAACACCATAGACATATCCTACAGACCGACAATCCCGGTGTGTTTTCTCAAGCATCACACCAAGAACAGAAAGACACAAAACATGTAAAACGAGATGCACTTCTGAGTTCAGTGTTATTTACAACCCAGTATAAATAGCGTCTTCATGACAGCCCACGGTTAGGCATCAGCAGAACAGAAAGCTTAGGCTAGCATAGAATGAATACATATTGAGCTTAACGTGGTCAACATCTTACAGGGTTCTTTTTGTGCTATTCTGTCCAATGTCTGAAATTATATATATATATACACATGTCTTTAGGAGGTACACAAAACACACAGGTGAAGTAAACATGTTCCTTGTTCAGGTATGTGTCAAGATGGCAGAATACTTTCCTGGGATCCAATTCCTACATGATGAGCATTCTGTATGTGTTTTTTTATGAGAAGGTTTTTGTATTCAAAAATGGCTTCAGGGCAATTTCAGCATCTGTAAACCAAAACAGAACCAGCAGCTGAAACACACATGCTACCCTTGGTTCTGCTCGGCCCAATAGTCACAAATAAAGGAAATGTATGGTGTCTCTCTCTCTCTGTGTAATAGTCTCTTCAGTAGATCTCTTTGAAATGGAGATAATATCTATCTCCTGTTTGTAGCCACTATGTCAATCTGTCTGTGTGGTTCATATGAGTCCAGTCTCTTATATCATGGGGCCGTTTCCCTCCGTCTGTCTAGACTCATTCTGGGAGTTCAGTTCAGAGAGAAGGGTTGTGTTTCTACCTCCAGGGTTCCAACCTAGACTCTCACAGCTCAGTCCATAATCAGTCGACACACACACACAGTTCCTGTTTTTGAACTTTTCAGATGCGTCTCCTCAGTCCATCACCACCAGCCGTTTCCTCTTTTAGAACAGGTTCTGTTCCATCACCACCAGCCGTTTCCTCTTTTAGAACAGGTTCTGTTCCATCACCACCAGCCGTTTCCTCTTTTAGAACAGGTTCTGTTCCATCACCACCAGCCGTTTCCTCTTTTAGAACAGGTTCTGTTCCAGCACCACCAGCCGTTTCCTCTTTTAGAACAGGTTCTGTTCCATCACCACCAGCCGTTTCCTCTTTTAGAACAGGTTCTGTTCCATCACCACCAGCCATTTCCTCTTTTAGAACAGGTTCTGTTCCATCACCACAAGCCGTTTCCTCTTTTAGAACAGGTTCTGTTCCAGAACCACCAGCCGTTTCCTCTTTCAGAACAGGTTCTGTTCCAGCACCACCAGCCGTTTCCTCTTTTAGAACAGGTTCTGTTCCATCACCACCAGCCATTTCCTCTTTTAGAACAGGTTCTGTTCCAGCACCACCAGCCGTTTCCTCTTTTAGAACAGGTTCTGTTCCATCACCACCAGCCGTTTCCTCTTTTAGAACAGGTTCTGTTCCAGCACCACCAGCCATTTCCTCTTTTAGAACAGGTTCTGTTCCAGAACCACCAGCCGTTTCCTCTTTTAGAACAGGTTCTGTTCCAGCACCACCAGCCGTTTCCTCTTTTAGAACAGGTTCTGTTCCATCACCACCAGCCGTTTCCTCTTTTAGAACAGGTTCTGTTCCAGCATCTGTATCCCTCTTTTGTTCTCTTCTTCCACTGCACTCTGTTCCAGTCCAGAGCATTCCAAAGTGGCCACAAAACACCCAATGACCTTGCACGTTGTCGAATCCCTTGTCCAATATCGTCCCAGAGAACCATCTCCTTCATCCAATCCCACCACAAGACGTCAGCCTCCTTAGCCAATAGTCACAGGTCTCCATGGAATTTTGACCAAAGAGGTGATGCGATGTATGAAGGCATGTATCTAAGTCTTTAGAGTTACTTATTCACCTGTACAAACCTGCTATATGTTTCTACTGTAGCTTCCCATTGGCTTGTCTAGTGTGTTTATATCGTGTGGTTGGGTTGTATTCAAGGGTTCATGGTGAATAACAGCTTAAGTTGTAGTGTGTGTCGTTGTTTCTCCTTCAGTCAGTCCAGAAGTTGTTCATTTGTAGTTTGATGGTGTGTAGTGGTTGTTGATCTGTAGTTGCTGTTATTGTTATGTAGAAGTTGTAGTTTGTTGGTTTGTAGTTGGTGTAGTAGTGGTTGTGTGAGGACAGGTAGTGGTGGTAGTTCCGGGCCGAGCCAGACCAGAGGGATGGATGGAGGAGAGCATGTTTAGGAGGTGATGATCTCTCCTCCTAGGTGCCTCCATCCCTTCTGTGTCTCAACAGCTGGAAGATATTCTGAAACAGAAACACGGCTCAGGAAACGACAACATGCGCAGGCTGGCAATCGCATACACACACACACTCTCACAACACACACACACACACGCCCAGGCTGCTGCTGCTGTACCAGTGACAGAGGCAGGCAAAGCCTTACCTTGCTACACATACCATCTTTACTGCAGTTCTTATTGTCCTTATCCACAGCCTCCTCTTCCACCTGGAGACACACAATATTCCACAACATTCTCATCAAACAATACCATTGGACAACATTCCCAGAATATTAGCCAGTGAAATGTGCACCATAAGACTGCTGCTTAGCCAGTAGACAGTACATGGCACCATACGACTGCTGGTTAGTCAGTAGACGGCAGCATAAGACTGCTGGTTAGCCAGTAGACGGCAGCATAAGACTGCTGGTTAGCCAGTAGACGGCAGCATAAGACTGCTGGTTAGCCAGTAGACGGCAGCATAAGACTGCTGGTTAGCCAGTAGACGGCAGCATAAGACTGCTGGTTAGCCAGTAGACGGCAGCATAAGACTGCTGGTTAGCCAGTAGACGGCAGCATAAGACTGCTGGTTAGCCAGTAGACGGCAGCATAAGACTGCTGGTTAGCCAGTAGACGGCAGCATAAGACTGCTGGTTAGCCAGTAGACGGCAGCATAAGACTGCTGGTTAGCCAGTAGACGGCAGCATAAGACTGCTGGTTAGCCAGTAGACACTACATGGCAGCATAAGACTGCTGGTTAGCCAGTAGACACTACATGGCAGCATAAGACTGCTGGTTAGCCAGTAGACAGTACATGGCAGCATAAGACTGCTGGTTAGCCAGTAGACAGTACATGGCAGCATAAGACTGCTGGTTAGCCAGTAGACACTACATGGCAGCATAAGACTGCTGGTTAGCCAGTAGACACTACATGGCAGCATAAGACTGCTGGTTAGCCAGTAGACACTACATGGCAGCATAAGACTGCTGGTTAGCCAGTAGACACTACATGGCAGCATAAGACTGCTGGTTAGCCAGTAGACACTACATGGCAGCATAAGACTGCTGGTTAGCCAGTAGACACTACATGGCAGCATAAGACTGCTGGTTAGCCAGTAGACACTACATGGCAGCATAAGACTGCTGGTTAGCCAGTAGACACTACATGGCAGCATAAGACTGCTGGTTAGCCAGTAGACAGTACATGGCAGCATAAGACTGCTGGTTAGCCAGTAGACAGTACATGGCAGCATAAGACTGCTGGTTAGCCAGTAGACACTACATGGCACCATAAGACTGCTGGTTAGCCAGTAGACACTACATGGCACCATAAGACTGCTGGTTAGCCAGTAGACATTACATGGCACCATAAGACTGCTGGATAGCCAGTAGACAGTACATGGCAGCATAAGACTGCTGGTTAGCCAGTAGACAGTACATGGCAGCATAAGACTGCTGGTTAGCCAGTAGACACTACATGGCACCATAAGACTGCTGGATAGCCAGTAGACACTACATGGCACCATAAGACTGCTGGATAGCCAGTAGACACTACATGGCAGCATAAGACTGCTGGATAGCCAGTAGACAGTACATGGCAGCATAAGACTGCTTGTTAGCCAGTAGACAGTACATGGCAGCATAAGACTGCTTGTTAGCCAGTAGACAGTACATGGCAGCATAAGACTGCTGGTTAGCCAGTAGACAGTACATGGCAGCATAAGACTGCTGGTTAGCCAGTAGACACTACATGGCAGCATAAGACTGCAGGTTAGCCAGTAGACACTACATGGCACCATAAGACTGCTGGTTAGCCAGTAGACACTACATGGCACCATAAGACTGCTGGTTAGCCAGTAGACACTACATGGCAGCATAAGACTGCTGGTTAGCCAGTAGACACTACATGGCAGCATAAGACTGCAGGTTAGCCAGTAGACACTACATGGCACCATAAGACTGCTGGTTAGCCAGTAGACACTACATGGCACCATAAGACTGCTGGTTAGCCAGTAGACACTACATGGCAGCATAAGACTGCTGGTTAGCCAGTAGACACTACATGGCAGCATAAGACTGCTGGTTAGCCAGTAGACACTACATGGCAGCATAAGACTGCTGGTTAGCCAGTAGACAGTACATGGCAGCATAAGACTGCTGGTTAGCCAGTAGACACTACATGGCAGCATAAGACTGCTGGTTAGCCAGTAGACACTACATGGCAGCATAAGACTGCTGGTTAGCCAGTAGACACTACATGGCAGCATAAGACTGCTGGTTAGCCAGTAGACACTACATGGCACCATAAGACTGCTGGTTAGCCAGTAGACACTACATGGCACCATAAGACTGCTGGATAGCCAGTAGACACTACATGGCAGCATAAGACTGCTGGTTAGCCAGTAGACAGTACATGGCAGCATAAGACTGCTGGTTAGCCAGTAGACACTACATGGCACCATAAGACTGCTGGATAGCCAGTAGACACTACATGGCACCATAAGACTGCTGGATAGCCAGTAGACACTACATGGCAGCATAAGACTGCTGGATAGCCAGTAGACAGTACATGGCAGCATAAGACTGCTTGTTAGCCAGTAGACAGTACATGGCAGCATAAGACTGCTTGTTAGCCAGTAGACAGTACATGGCAGCATAAGACTGCTGGTTAGCCAGTAGACAGTACATGGCAGCATAAGACTGCTGGTTAGCCAGTAGACACTACATGGCAGCATAAGACTGCAGGTTAGCCAGTAGACACTACATGGCACCATAAGACTGCTGGTTAGCCAGTAGACACTACATGGCACCATAAGACTGCTGGTTAGCCAGTAGACACTACATGGCAGCATAAGACTGCTGGTTAGCCAGTAGACACTACATGGCAGCATAAGACTGCAGGTTAGCCAGTAGACACTACATGGCACCATAAGACTGCTGGTTAGCCAGTAGACACTACATGGCACCATAAGACTGCTGGTTAGCCAGTAGACACTACATGGCAGCATAAGACTGCTGGTTAGCCAGTAGACAGTACATGGCAGCATAAGACTGCTGGTTAGCCAGTAGACACTACATGGCAGCATAAGACTGCTGGTTAGCCAGTAGACAGTACATGGCAGCATAAGACTGCTGGTTAGCCAGTAGACAGTACATGGCAGCATAAGACTGCTGGTTAGCCAGTAGACACTACATGGCAGCATAAGACTGCTGGTTAGCCAGTAGACAGTACATGGCAGCATAAGACTGCTGGTTAGCCAGTAGACACTACATGGCACCATAAGACTGCTGGTTAGCCAGTAGACACTACATGGCACCATAAGACTGCTGGATAGCCAGTAGACACTACATGGCAGCATAAGACTGCTGGTTAGCCAGTAGACACTACATGGCAGCATAAGACTGCTGGTTAGCCAGTAGACAGTACATGGCAGCATAAGACTGCTGGTTAGCCAGTAGACAGTAAATGGCAGCATAAGACTGCTGGTTAGCCAGTAGACACTATATGGCACCATAAGACTGCTGGTTAGCCAGTAGACACTACATGGCAGCATAAGACTGCTGGTTAGCCAGTAGACACTACATGGCAGCATAAGACTGCTGGTTAGCCAGTAGACACTACATGGCACCATAAGACTGCTGGTTAGCCAGTAGACACTACATGGCAGCATAAGACTGCTGGTTAGCCAGTAGACACTACATGGCAGCATAAGACTGCTGGTTAGCCAGTAGACAGTACATGGCAGCATAAGACTGCTGGTTAGCCAGTAGACAGTACATGGCACCATAAGACTGCTGGTTAGCCAGTAGACAGTACATGGCAGCATAAGACTGCTGGTTAGCCAGTAGACACTACATGGCAGCATAAGACTGCTGGTTAGCCAGTAGACACTACATGGCAGCATAAGACTGCTGGTTAGCCAGTAGACACTACATGGCAGCATAAGACTGCTGGTTAGCCAGTAGACACTACATGGCAGCATAAGACTGCTGGTTAGCCAGTAGACACTACATGGCAGCATAAGACTGCTGGTTAGCCAGTAGACACTACATGGCAGCATAAGACTGCTGGTTAGCCAGTAGACACTACATGGCAGCATAAGACTGCTGGTTAGCCAGTAGACACTACATGGCAGCATAAGACTGCTGGTTAGCCAGTAGACACTACATGGCAGCATAAGACTGCTGGTTAGCCAGTAGACACTACATGGCAGCATAAGACTGCTGGTTAGCCAGTAGACAGTACATGGCAGCATAAGACTGCTGGTTAGCCAGTAGACAGTACATGGCAGCATAAGACTGCTGGTTAGCCAGTAGACACTACATGGCAGCATAAGACTGCTGGTTAGCCAGTAGACAGTACATGGCAGCATAAGACTGCTGGTTAGCCAGTAGACAGTACACAACCCTGTTCTCACCTCTTTCCTCCACTTGAGTTCACAGAAGACTCTCTCAACGCACTCATGCAGGTAGTTGAACTGGGCACAGGACACAGCACAACAAAGGGTTAACTCTCTGCACATTGATACATCATGTTCAGACATTCGTTGGGACTCTCAAAGGGTGTGTGTACTGCGAGTGTGTGTGAGACTCACGTAGGGAGTGAAGATCTTGACCCAGCGAGGTTTCTTCTCCCCCCTGGCGTACTCGAAACAGAAGGCCATGCCCTCCTCATCAGTGTCCCATCGCTGCATCTCCACCCACTCAAACACGATCACCTGGTTCTGTTATAGAGAGAGACAGGGTCAACACACACACACACACACACACACACACACACACGTTCTCCGTACCTCCAGCGTTCCCTCCTCTGTGCAGGCGTGCAGTTTAAAGTGGTGTATGCTAATGGCTGTGACGACGTGGCCTTTGCGTCGGGAGTCACAGGAGCAGTGTGGGAAGATGATCACATTGTAGCCTTCACAGCCCCGTAACATACTGAGATACTGGGGAAAGAGAACATTTAGGAGGTCAGACAACTGCTTCTAGAAACCATCCTATGTTCCATGTCTATTTGGTCATATATGCCATGTATATACCAAGTCTTACTCTACATGTACTAGTTTATTCCCATCTATTACAACCTTACCCGTAACCAGAATGGAAGACCAGTCATGTACTCCCTGACGAAGGCCATGCAGTCGAAAAGCGCCAGAGTCTTTAAACTTTGTTTCCATTGAACATGACATTCAAAAAAGGCATTTTAATTAATTATCTGAAGAGGGCCTTGGTCCTCCTTTCTTTTTGACAGTCATGTACTGTACTTGTAGTTGTGACAGTAACAACTGTTGTAGCATGGCCATCTAGTGACTAGCAGAGAGGGAGAGAGACACTAACCATGGCCATCTAGTGACTAGCAGAGAGGGAGAGAGACACTAACCATGGCCATCTAGTGACTAGCAGAGAAGGAGAGAGACACTAACCATGGCCATCTAGTGACTAGCAGAGAGGGAGAGAGACACTAACCATGGCCATCTAGTGACTAGCAGAGAGGGAGAGAGACACTAACCATGGCCATCTAGTGACTAGCAGAGAGGGAGAGAGACACTAACCATGGCCATCTAGTGACTAGCAGAGAGGGAGAGAGAGAGAGAAACACTAACCATGGCCATCTAGTGACTAGCAGAGAGGGAGAGAGACACTAACCATGGCCATCTAGTGACTAGCAGAGAGAGAGAGAGAGAGAGAAAACACTAACCATGGCCATCTAGTGACTAGCAGAGAGGGAGAGACACTAACCATGGCCATCTAGTGACTAGCAGAGAGGGAGAGAGACACTAACCATGGCCATCTAGTGACTAGCAGAGAGGGAGAGAGACACTAACCATGGCCATCTAGTGACTAGCAGAGAGGGAGAGAGACACTAACCATGGCCATCTAGTGACTAGCAGAGAGAGAGAGGCACTAACCATGGCCATCTAGTGACTAGCAGAGAGAGAGAGAGACACTAACCATGGCCATCTAGTGACTAGCAGAGAGAGAGAGAGACACTAACCATGGCCATCTAGTGACTAGCAGAGAGAGAGAGAGAGAGACACTAACCATGGCCATCTAGTGACTAGCAGAGAGAGAGAGAGAGAGAGAGACTAACCATGGCCATCTAGTGACTAGCAGAGAGAGAGAGAGAGAGAGACACTAACCATGGCCATCTAGTGACTAGCAGAGAGAGAGAGAGAGAGAGACACTAACCATGGCCATCTAGTGACTAGCAGAGAGAGAGAGAGAGAGAGACACTAACCATGGCCATCTAGTGACTAGCAGAGAGAGAGAGACACTAACCATGGCCATCTAGTGACTAGCAGAGAGAGAGACACTAACCATGGCCATCTAGTGACTAGCAGAGAGAGAGAGAGAGAGAGAGAGACACTAACCATGGCCATCTAGTGACTAGCAGAGAGGGAGAGACACTAACCATGGCCATCTAGTGACTAGCAGAGAGAGAGAGACACTAACCATGGCCATCTAGTGACTAGCAGAGAGAGACACTAACCATGGCCATCTAGTGACTAGCAGAGAGAGAGAGAGAGAGAGACACTAACCATGGCCATCTAGTGACTAGCAGAGAGAGAGAGAGAGAGAGACTAACCATGGCCATCTAGTGACTAGCAGAGAGAGAGAGAGAGAGAGACTAACCATGGCCATCTAGTGACTAGCAGAGAGAGAGAGAGAGAGAGACTAACCATGGCCATCTAGTGACTAGCAGAGAGAGAGAGAGAGAGAGACACTAACCATGGCCATCTAGTGACTAGCAGAGAGAGAGAGAGAGAGAGAGACACTAACCATGGCCATCTAGTGACTAGCAGAGAGAGAGAGACACTAACCATGGCCATCTAGTGACTAGCAGAGAGAGAGACACTAACCATGGCCATCTAGTGACTAGCAGAGAGAGAGAGAGAGAGAGAGAGAGAGAGACACTAACCATGGCCATCTAGTGACTAGCAGAGAGGGAGAGACACTAACCATGGCCATCTAGTGACTAGCAGAGAGAGAGAGACACTAACCATGGCCATCTAGTGACTAGCAGAGAGAGACACTAACCATGGCCATCTAGTGACTAGCAGAGAGAGAGAGAGAGAGACACTAACCATGGCCATCTAGTGACTAGCAGAGAGAGAGAGAGAGAGAGACACTAACCATGGCCATCTAGTGACTAGCAGAGAGAGAGAGAGAGAGAGAGACACTAACCATGGCCATCTAGTGACTAGCAGAGAGAGAGAGAGAGAGAGAGACACTAACCATGGCCATCTAGTGACTAGCAGAGAGAGAGAGAGACACTAACCATGGCCATCTAGTGACTAGCAGAGAGAGAGAGAGACACTAACCATGGCCATCTAGTGACTAGCAGAGAGAGAGAGAGACACTAACCATGGCCATCTAGTGACTAGCAGAGAGAGAGACACTAACCATGGCCATCTAGTGACTAGCAGAGGGAGAGAGAGACACTAACCATGGCCATCTAGTGACTAGCAGAGAGAGAGAGAGACACTAACCATGGCCATCTTCTTCTGTTCTGCTAATTTATGTAGCTGGTAGGACTTCTCCTCCGCCTTGATAAATCCCATTTTCACATCATCCACCGCCTGAGAGAGGTGGGGGAGAGAGACAGAGTTATAATGGACAAACCAACTGCTCTCCCTTATACACACACAATGCACACTCCCCTGACACACACACACACAATGCACACTCCCCTGACACACACACACACAATGCACACTCCCCTGACACACACACAATGCACACTCCCCTGACACACACACACCTGGTGGAAGCAGTAGCTGACGGCCAGTTGGTTGTCATTGAGCAGGATCTCCTCCTCGGTGGTGAAGAGCCACTTGCGCAGGGTGAGGCAGGTCCCAGGGACAGCAGACGTGTAGTTCTGAACATACAGCTTGTGGGGGAACTCATTAGGAGCCAGTTTACGCACTGACAGAGAGAGAGAGAGAGAGAGAGTCCGCTCACCAACCAAGATTTCACAAAATGGGACAAACACCAAATTGAGACTCTGCATGCAGAATTCTGCAAAAATATCCTCCGTGTACAACGTAGAACACCAAATAATGCATGCAGAGCAGAATTAGGCCGATACCCACTAATTATCAAAATCCAGAAAAGAGCCGTTAAATTCTACAACCACCTAAAAGGAAGCGATTCCCAAACCTTCCATAACAAAGCCATCACCTACAGAGAGATGAACCTGGAGAAGAGTCCCCTAAGCAAGCTGGTCCTAGGGCTCTGTTCACAAACACAAACACACCCCACAGAGCCCCAGGACAACAGCACAATTAGACCCAACCAAATCATGAGAAAACAAAAAGATAATTACTTGACACATTGGAAAGAATTAACAAAAAAACAGAGCAAACTAGAATGCTATTTGTCCCTAAACAGAGAGTACACAGTGGCAGAATACCTGACCACTGTGACTGACCCAAACTTAAGGAAAGCTTTGACTATGTACAGACTCAGTGAGCATAGCCTTGCTATTGAGAAAGGCCGCCGTAGGCAGACATGGCTCTCAAGAGAAGACAGGCTATGTGCACACTGCCCACAAAATGAGGTGGAAACTGAGCTGCACTTCCTAACCTCCTGCCCAATGTATGACCATATTAGAGAGACATATTTCCCTCAGATTACACAGATCCACAAAGAATTCGAAAACAAATCCAATTTTGATAAACTCCCATATCTACTGGGTGAAATGCCACAGTGTGCCATCACAGCAGCAAGATTTGTGACCTGTTGCCACAAGAAAAGGGCAACCAGTGAAGAACAAACACCACTGTAAATACAACCCATATTTATGTTTATTTATTTTAACTTGTGTGCTTTAACCATTTGTACATTGTTACAACACTGCATATATATAATATGACATTTGTAATGTCTTTATTGTTTTGAAACTCTGTATGTGTAATGTTTACTGTTCATTTTTATTGTTTATTTGACTTTTGTATATTACCTACCTCACTTGCTTTGGCAATGTTAACACATGTTTCCCATGCCAATAAAGCCCCTTGAATTGAATTGAATTGAATTGAGAGAGAGAGAGAGAGAGAGAGAGAGACAGGGTTAGGTCGGTGGGAGAGAGCGACAGGGTTAGGTCGGTGGGAGAGAGAGAGACAGAGAGACAGGGTTAGGTCGGTGGGAGAGAGAGAAAGCGACGGGGTTAGGTCGGTGGGAGAGAGAGAGAGCGACAGGGTTAGATCGGTGGGAGAGAGAGACAGAGAGAGAGCGACAGGGTTAGGTCGGTGGGAGAGAGAGAGAGACAGAGAGCGACAGGGTTAGGTCGGTGGGAGAGAGAGACAGAGAGAGAGCGACAGGGTTAGGTCGGTGGGAGAGAGAGAGAGACAGAGAGCGACAGGGTTAGGTCGGTGGGAGAGAGAGAGAGACAGGGTTAGGTCGGTGGGAGAGAGAGAGAGAGACAGGGTTAGGTCGGTGGGAGAGAGAGAGAGACAGGGTTAGGTCGGTGGGAGAGAGAGAGAGACAGGGTTAGGTCGGTGGGAGAGAGAGAGAGACAGAGAGCGACAGGGTTAGGTCGGTGGGAGAGAGAGAGAGACAGAGAGCGACAGGGTTAGGTCGGTGGGAGAGAGAGAGAGACAGAGAGCGACAGGGTTAGGTCGGTGGGAGAGAGAGAGAGACAGAGAGCGACAGGGTTAGGTCGGTGGGAGAGAGAGAGAGACAGAGAGCGACAGGGTTAGGTCGGTGGGAGAGAGAGAGAGCGACGGGGTTAGGTCGGTGGGAGAGAGAGAGAGCGACGGGGTTAGGTCGGTGGGAGATAGAGAGAGCGACGGGGTTAGGTCGGTGGGAGAGAGAGAGAGAGAGCGACAGGGTTAGGTCGGTGGGAGAGAGACAGACAGAGAGAGAGCGACGGGGTTAGGTCGGTGGGAGAGAGAGAGACAGAGACAGGGTTAGGTCGGTGGGAGAGAGAGAGAGAGAGAGAGCGACAGGGTTAGATCGGTGGGAGAGAGAGAGAGCGACGGGGTTAGGTCGGTGGGAGAGAGAGAGAGAGAGAGAGAGACAGAGAGCGAGACACAGAGAGAGACAGAGAGAGAGCGACGGGGTTAGGTCGGTGGGAGAGAGAGAGACAGAGAGACAGGGTTAGGTCGGTGGGAGAGAGAGAGAGCGACGGGGTTAGGTCGGTGGGAGAGAGAGAGAGAGAGAGACAGAGAGCGAGACACAGAGAGAGACAGAGAGAGAGCGACAGGGTTAGGTCGGTGGGAGAGAGAGAGAGCGACGGGGTTAGGTCGGTGGGAGATAGAGAGAGCGACGGGGTTAGGTCGGTGGGAGAGAGAGACAGAGAGCGACGGGGTTAGGTCGGTGGGAGAGAGAGACAGAGAGCGACGGGGTTAGGTCGGTGGGAGAGAGAGAGAGAGAGAGCGACGGGGTTAGGTCGGTGGGAGAGAGAGAGAGACAGAGAGCGACGGGGTTAGGTCGGTGGGAGAGAGAGAGAGAGACAGAGAGCGACGGGGTTAGGTCGGTGGGAGAGAGAGAGAGAGACAGAGAGCGACGGGGTTAGGTCGGTGGGAGAGAGACAGAGCGACGGGGTTAGGTCGGTGGGAGAGAGAGACAGAGAGAGAGCGACAGGGTTAGGTCGGTGGGAGAGAGAGACAGAGAGAGAGCGACAGGGTTAGGTCGGTGGGAGAGAGAGACAGAGAGCGATAGGGTTAGGTCGGTGGGAGAGAGAGAGAGACAGAGAGCGACAGGGTTAGGTCGGTGGGAGAGAGAGACAGAGAGAGAGCGACAGGGTTAGGTCGGTGGGAGAGAGAGAGAGACAGAGAGCGACAGGGTTAGGTCGGTGGGAGAGAGAGAGAGCGACGGGGTTAGGTCGGTGGGAGAGAGAGAGAGAGAGAGAGACAGAGAGCGAGACACAGAGAGAGACAGAGAGAGAGCGACAGGGTTAGGTCGGTGGGAGAGAGAGAGAGCGACGGGGTTAGGTCGGTGGGAGAGAGAGAGAGCGACGGGGTTAGGTCGGTGGGAGAGAGAGAGAGCGACGGGGTTAGGTCGGTGGGAGAGAGAGACAGAGAGCGACGGGGTTAGGTCGGTGGGAGAGAGAGAGAGACAGAGAGCGACGGGGTTAGGTCGGTGGGAGAGAGAGAGAGACAGAGAGCGACGGGGTTAGGTCGGTGGGAGAGAGAGAGAGACAGAGAGCGACGGGGTTAGGTCGGTGGGAGAGAGAGAGAGACAGAGAGCGACGGGGTTAGGTCGGTGGGAGAGAGAGAGAGACAGAGAGCGACGGGGTTAGGTCGGTGGGAGAGAGAGAGAGAGACAGAGAGCGACGGGGTTAGGTCGGTGGGAGAGAGACAGAGCGACGGGGTTAGGTCGGTGGGAGAGAGAGACAGAGAGAGAGCGACAGGGTTAGGTCGGTGGGAGAGAGAGAGAGACAGAGAGCGATAGGGTTAGGTCGGTGGGAGAGAGAGAGAGACAGAGAGCGACAGGGTTAGGTCGGTGGGAGAGAGAGAGACAGAGAGCGACAGGGTTAGGTCGGTGGGAGAGAGAGAGAGACAGAGAGCGACAGGGTTAGGTCGGTGGGAGAGAGAGAGAGACAGAGAGCGACAGGGTTAGGTCGGTGGGAGAGAGAGAGAGACAGAGAGCGACAGGGTTAGGTCGGTGGGAGAGAGAGAGAGACAGAGAGCGACAGGGTTAGGTCGGTGGGAGAGAGAGAGAGACAGAGAGCGACAGGGTTAGGTCGGTGGGAGAGAGAGAGAGACAGAGAGCGACAGGGTTAGGTCGGTGGGAGAGAGAGAGAGACAGAGAGCGACAGGGTTAGGTCGGTGGGAGAGAGAGAGAGACAGAGAGCGACAGGGTTAGGTCGGTGGGAGAGAGAGAGAGACAGAGAGCGACAGGGTTAGGTCGGTGGGAGAGAGAGAGAGACAGAGAGCGACAGGGTTAGGTCGGTGGGAGAGAGAGAGAGACAGAGAGCGACAGGGTTAGGTCGGTGGGAGAGAGAGAGAGACAGAGAGCGACAGGGTTAGGTCGGTGGGAGAGAGAGAGAGACAGAGAGCGACAGGGTTAGGTCGGTGGGAGAGAGAGAGAGACAGAGAGCGACAGGGTTAGGTCGGTGGGAGAGAGAGAGAGACAGAGAGCGACAGGGTTAGGTCGGTGGGAGAGAGAGAGAGACAGAGAGCGACAGGGTTAGGTCGGTGGGAGAGAGAGAGAGACAGAGAGCGACAGGGTTAGGTCGGTGGGAGAGAGAGAGAGACAGAGAGCGACAGGGTTAGGTCGGTGGGAGAGAGAGAGAGACAGAGAGCGACAGGGTTAGGTCGGTGGGAGAGAGAGAGAGACAGAGAGCGACAGGGTTAGGTCGGTGGGAGAGAGAGAGAGACAGAGAGCGACAGGGTTAGGTCGGTGGGAGAGAGAGAGAGACAGAGAGCGACAGGGTTAGGTCGGTGGGAGAGAGAGAGAGCGTGGGTTAGGTCGGTGGGAGAGAGAGAGAGAGACAGGGTTAGGTCGGTGGGAGAGAGAGAGAGACAGAGAGCGACAGGGTTAGGTCGGTGGGAGAGAGAGAGAGACAGAGAGCGACAGGGTTAGGTCGGTGGGAGAGAGAGAGAGACAGAGAGCGACAGGGTTAGGTCGGTGGGAGAGAGAGAGAGCGACAGGGTTAGGTCGGTGGGAGAGAGAGAGAGACAGAGAGCGACAGGGTTAGGTCGGTGGGAGAGAGAGAGAGACAGAGAGCGACAGGGTTAGGTCGGTGGGAGAGAGAGAGAGACAGAGAGCGACAGGGTTAGGTCGGTGGGAGAGAGAGAGAGACAGAGAGCGACAGGGTTAGGTCGGTGGGAGAGAGAGAGAGACAGAGAGCGACAGGGTTAGGTCGGTGGGAGAGAGAGAGAGACAGAGAGCGACAGGGTTAGGTCGGTGGGAGAGAGAGAGAGACAGAGAGCGACAGGGTTAGGTCGGTGGGAGAGAGAGAGAGACAGAAAGCGACAGGGTTAGGTCGGTGGGAGAGAGAGAGAGACAGAGAGCGACAGGGTTAGGTCGGTGGGAGAGAGAGAGAGACAGAGAGCGACAGGGTTAGGTCGGTGGGAGAGAGAGAGAGACAGAGAGCGACAGGGTTAGGTCGGTGGGAGAGAGAGAGAGCGACAGGGTTAGGTCGGTGGGAGAGAGAGAGAGAGAGACAGAGAGCGACAGGGTTAGGTCGGTGGGAGAGAGACAGAGAGCGACAGGGTTAGGTCGGTGGGAGAGAGACAGAGAGCGACAGGGTTAGGTCGGTGGGAGAGAGAGACAGAGAGCGACAGGGTTAGGTCGGTGGGAGAGAGAGACAGAGAGCGACAGGGTTAGGTCGGTGGGAGAGAGAGAGAGACAGAGAGCGAAAGGGTTAGGTCGGTGGGAGAGAGAGAGAGACAGAGAGCGACAGGGTTAGGTCGGTGGGAGAGAGAGAGAGACAGAGAGCGACAGGGTTAGGTCGGTGGGAGAGAGAGAGAGACAGAGAGCGACAGGGTTAGGTCGGTGGGAGAGAGAGAGAGACAGAGAGCGACAGGGTTAGGTCGGTGGGAGAGAGAGACAGAGAGCGACAGGGTTAGGTCGGTGGGAGAGAAAGACAGAGAGCGACAGGGTTAGGTCGGTGGGAGAGAGAGAGAGACAGAGAGCGACAGGGTTAGGTCGGTGGGAGAGAGAGAGAGACAGAGAGCGACAGGGTTAGGTCGGTGGGAGAGAGAGAGAGAGAGAGCGACAGGGTTAGGTCGGTGGGAGAGAGAGAGAGCGACAGGGTTAGGTCGGTGGGAGAGAGAGACAGAGAGCGACAGGGTTAGGTCGGTGGGAGAGAGACAGAGCGACAGGGTTAGGTCGTTGGGAGAGAGAGAGAGAGAGAGACAGAGGGCGACAGGGTTAGGTCGGTGGGAGAGAGACAGAGCGACAGGGTTAGGTCGGTGGGAGAGAGAGACAGAGAGCAACAGGGTTAGGTCGTTGGGAGAGAGAGAGAGACAGAGAGCGACAGGGTTAGGTCGGTGGGAGAGAGAGAGAGAGACAGAGGGCGACAAGGTTAGGTCGGTGGGAGAGAGACAGACAGAGAGAGAGCGACAGGGTTAGGTCGGTGGGAGAGAGAGAGAGAGAGCGACAGGGTTAGGTCGGTGGGAGAGACAGACAGAGAGCGACAGGGTTAGGTCGGAAGGAGAGAGACAGAGCAACAGGGTTAGGTCGGTGGGAGAGAGAGACAGAGAGCGACAGGGTTAGGTCGGTGGGAGAGAGAGACAGAGAGCGACAGGGTTAGGTCGGTGGGAGAGAGAGAGAGACAGAGAGCGACAGGGTTAGGTCGGTGGGAGAGAGAGAGAGCGACAGGGTTAGGTCGGGGAGAGAGAGAGAGAGAGACAGAGAGCGACAGGGTTAGGTCGGTGGGAGAGAGAGAGAGACAGAGAGCGACAGGGTTAGGTCGGTGGGAGAGAGACAGAGAGCGACAGGGTTAGGTCGGTGGGAGAGAGACAGAGAGCGACAGGGTTAGGTCGGTGGGAGAGAGACAGAGAGCGACAGGGTTAGGTCGGTGGGAGAGAGACAGAGAGCGACAGGGTTAGGTCGGTGGGAGAGAGACAGAGAGCGACAGGGTTAGGTCGGTGGGAGAGAGAGACAGAGAGCGACAGGGTTAGGTCGGTGGGAGAGAGAGAGAGACAGAGAGCGACAGGGTTAGGTCGGTGGGAGAGAGAGAGAGACAGAGAGCGACAGGGTTAGGTCGGTGGGAGAGAGAGAGAGACAGAGAGCGACAGGGTTAGGTCGGTGGGAGAGAGAGAGACAGAGAGCGACAGGGTTAGGTCGGTGGGAGAGAGAGAGAGACAGAGAGCGACAGGGTTAGGTCGGTGGGAGAGAGAGACAGAGAGCGACAGGGTTAGGTCGGTGGGAGAGAGAGAGAGACAGAGAGCGACAGGGTTAGGTCGGTGGGAGAGAGAGACAGAGAGCGACAGGGTTAGGTCGGTGGGAGAGAAAGACAGAGAGCGACAGGGTTAGGTCGGTGGGAGAGAGAGAGAGACAGAGAGCGACAGGGTTAGGTCGGTGGGAGAGAGAGAGAGAGAGAGAGAGCGACAGGGTTAGGTCGGTGGGAGAGAGAGAGAGCGACAGGGTTAGGTCGGTGGGAGAGAGAGACAGAGAGCGACAGAGTTAGGTCGGTGGGAGAGAGACAGAGCGACAGGGTTAGGTCGTTGGGAGAGAGAGAGAGAGAGAGACAGAGGGCGACAGGGTTAGGTCGGTGGGAGAGAGACAGAGCGACAGGGTTAGGTCGGTGGGAGAGAGAGACAGAGAGCAACAGGGTTAGGTCGTTGGGAGAGAGAGAGAGACAGAGAGCGACAGGGTTAGGTCGGTGGGAGAGAGAGAGAGAGACAGAGGGCGACAAGGTTAGGTCGGTGGGAGAGAGACAGACAGAGAGAGAGCGACAGGGTTAGGTCGGTGGGAGAGAGAGAGAGAGAGCGACAGGGTTAGGTCGGTGGGAGAGACAGACAGAGAGCGACAGGGTTAGGTCGGAAGGAGAGAGACAGAGCAACAGGGTTAGGTCGGTGGGAGAGAGAGACAGAGAGCGACAGGGTTAGGTCGGAGGGAGAGAGAGACAGAGAGCGACAGGGTTAGGTCGGTGGGAGAGAGAGACAGAGAGCGACAGGGTTAGGTCGGTGGGAGAGAGACAGAGAGCGACAGGGTTAGGTCGGTGGGAGAGAGAGAGCGACAGGGTTAGGTCGGTGGGAGAGAGAGACAGAGAGCGACAGGGTTAGGTCGGTGGGAGAGAGAGACAGAGAGCGACAGGGTTAGGTCGGTGGGAGAGAGAGACAGAGAGCGACAGGGTTAGGTCGGTGGGAGAGAGAGAGAGAGCGACAGGGTTAGGTCGGTGGGAGAGAGAGAGAGAGCGACAGGGTTAGGTCGGTGGGAGAGAGACAGAGAGCGACAGGGTTAGGTCGGTGGGAGAGAGAGAGAGAGCGACAGGGTTAGGTCGGTGGGAGAGAGAGACAGAGCGACAGGGTTAGGTCGGTGGGAGAGAGAGACAGAGAGCGACAGGGTTAGGTCGGTGGGAGAGAGAGAGAGAGAGCGACAGGGTTAGGTCGTTGGGAGAAAGAGACAGAGCGACAGGGTTAGGTCGGTGGGAGAGAGAGAGAGAGCGACAGGGTTAGGTCGTTGGGAGAGAGAGAGAGACAGAGAGCGACAGGGTTAGGTCGTTGGGAGAGAGAGAGAGACAGAGAGCGACAGGGTTAGGTCGTTGGGAGAGAGAGAGAGACAGAGAGCGACAGGGTTAGGTCGTTGGGAGAGAGAGAGAGACAGAGAGCGACAGGGTTAGGTCGTTGGGAGAGAGAGAGAGAGACAGAGGGCGACAGGGTTAGTTCGTTGGGAGAGAGAGAGAGAGAGCGACAGGGTTAGGTCGGTGGGAGAGAGAGAGAGAGACAGAGCGACAGGGTTAGGTCGGTGGGAGAGAGAGAGAGAGCGACAGGGTTAGGTCGGTGGGAGAGAGAGACAGAGAGCGACAGGGTTAGGTCGGGGGGAGAGAGACAGAGAGACAGGGTTAGGTCGGTGGGAGAGAGAGACAGAGGGCGACAGGGTTAGGTCGGTGGGAGAGAAAGACAGAGAGCGACAGGGTTAGGTCGGTGGGAGAGAGAGACAGAGCGACAGGGTTAGGTCGGTGGCAGAGAGACAGAGAGCGACAGGGTTAGGTCGGTGGGAGAGAGAGACAGAGCGACAGGTTTAGGTCGGTGGCAGAGAGAGACAGAGAGCGACAAGGTTAGGTCGGTGGGAGAGAGAGACAGAGAGCGACAGGGTTAGGTCGGTGGGAGAGAGACAGAGCGACAGGGTTAGGTCGGTGGGAGAGAGACAGAGCGACAGGGTTAGGTCGGTGGGAGAGAGAGACAGAGAGCGACAGGGTTAGGTCGGTGGGAGAGAGAGACAGAGAGACAGGGTTAGGTCGGTGGGAGAGAGAGACAGAGAGCGACAGGGTTAGGTCGGTGGGAGAGAGAGACAGAGAGCGACAGGGTTAGGTCGGTGGGAGAGAGAGACAGAGAGCGACAGGGTTAGGTCGGTGGGAGAGAGAGACAGAGAGCGACAGGGTTAGGTCGGTGGGAGAGAGAGACAGAGAGCGACAGGGTTAGGTCGGTGGGAGAGAGAGACAGAGAGCGACAGGGTTAGGTCGTTGGGAGAGAGAGACAGAGAGCGACAGGGTTAGGTCGGTGGGAGAGAGACAGAGAGACAGGGTTAGGTCGGTGGGAGAGAGACAGAGAGACAGGGTTAGGTCGGTGGGAGAGAGAGACAGAGAGCGACAGGGTTAGGTCGGTGGGAGAGAGAGACAGAGAGCGACAGGGTTAGGTCGTTGGGAGAGAGAGACAGAGAGCGACAGGGTTAGGTCGGTGGGAGAGAGACAGAGAGACAGGGTTAGGTCGGTGGGAGAGAGACAGAGAGACAGGGTTAGGTCGTGGGAGAGAGACAGAGAGACAGGGTTAGGTTGGTGGGTGTTTTCCGGTTGTGGCTAGATGGTATACACCTACGGTAGGAAAGTTCCATGTTTAAGTTGCGTCAAGGAAAAATGTAGCATTTTACCTAACCCTAACCCTTTTCCTAACCCACTACGTTAATTCTCCTAACCTGCTGCGTAAGTTCTCCTAACCCACTACGTTAATTATCCTAACCTGCTGCATAAGTTCTCCTAACCCACTACGTTAATTATCCTAACCTGCTACGTAAGTTCTCCTAACCCACTACGTTAATTATCCTAACCTGCTGCCTAAGTTCTCCTAACCCACTACGTTAATTATCCTAACCTGCTGCCTAAGTTCTCCTAACCCACTACGTTAATTATCCTAACCTGCTGCGTAAGTTCTCCTAACCCACTACGTTAATTATCCTAACCTGCTGCGTAAGTTCTCCTAACCCGCTACGTTAATTATCCTAACCTGCTGCGTAAGTTCTCCTAACCCGCTACGTTAATTATCCTAACCTGCTGCGTAAGTTCTCCTAACCCGCTACGTTAATTATCCTAACCTGTTGCGTAAGTTCTCCTAACCCACTACGTTAATTATCCTAACCTGCTGCGTAAGTTCTCCTAACCCGCTACGTTAATTATCCTAACCTGCTGCCTAAGTTCTCCTAACCCACTACGTTAATTATCCTAACCTGCTGCGTAAGTTCTGACTAACCCACTACGTTAATTATCCTAACCTGCTGCGTAAGTTCTCCTAACCCACTACGTTAATTATCCTAACCTGCTGCCTAAGTTCTCCTAACCCACTATGTTAATTATCCTAACCTGCTGCGTAAGTTCTCCTAACCCGCTACGTTAATTATCCTAACCTGCTGCCTAAGTTCTCCTAACCCACTACGTTAATTATCCTAACCTGCTGCGTAAGTTCTCCTAACCCACTACGTTAATTATCCTAACCTGCTGCGTAAGTTCTCCTAACCCGCTACGTTAATTATCCTAACCTGCTGCGTAAGTTCTCCTAACCCGCTACGTTAATTATCCTAACCTGCTGCGTAAGTTCTCCTAACCCGCTACGTTAATTATCCTAACCTGTTGCGTAAGTTCTCCTAACCCACTACGTTAATTATCCTAACCTGCTGCGTAAGTTCTCCTAACCCGCTACGTTAATTATCCTAACCTGCTGCCTAAGTTCTCCTAACCCACTACGTTAATTATCCTAACCTGCTGCGTAAGTTCTCCTAACCCACTACGTTAATTATCCTAACTTGCTGCGTAAGTTCTCCTAACCCACTACGTTAATTATCCTAACCTGCTGCGTAAGTTCTCCTAACCCACTACGTTAATTATCCTAACCTGCTGCGTAAGTTCTCCTAACCCACTGCGTAAATTATCCTAACCTGCTGCGTAAGTTCTCCTAACCCACTACGTTAATTATCCTAACCTGCTGCGTAAGTTCTCCTAACCCACTACGTTAATTATCCTAACCTGCTGCGTAAGTTCTCCTAACCCACTACGTTAATTATCCTAACCTGCTGCGTAAGTTCTCCTAACCCGGCTATGAAAAGCCAATTCGTAGCTGCATACCATCTAATCAAAACGGTGTTTTGCTACAAATAGAAATGCTTTGCTCATATCCCAACCAACCAGACACCACAACTCCCTCAACAGCAACATCATGAAGAAGTGATTCTATCAACAAAGCTCCTGGGTAGGAATGTTAGCCTCTATGATTAAAGACACACAGAGACACACACAGACACACAGGACTGGGCGTCAGCCTGTCTTTGATGGAAGAGGGACAGGGCTGACTCAACAGATCCTACAGAGTGGAGACAGACTTCATTAAATGAATGAGAGACTGGCACCAGAGATCCTGGTCTATACATGTTTGTACATTCATGGGAGAAATGTGCAGGTCTCTACCCCAAATTAATGGGAAAGATGAGCAATGCTACCCACTGTAGCAGGATATACCGACAACATACACACTTTAGCTTGACTGTTGAGGTAAGACTTGAGTGAACTGTCCCTTTAACGACTCTGTCCACTCTCAATCTGAATGTAGTAAGAGGACCGCAAGTACACACACACACACTCTGGGCAGAGGCCAGTTAATGCTAGAGTTAGCACATGGAAAAAGACTAGAACTATGAAATAAAAGATCTCACCCTGACACTTACCAAAGGAGTGGTTGATGACCTCAAACAGAGCAAAGTAGCTGGCCGTTATGCTGTCCATTTCTACTTTCATGACCACAGCCTGTGGGAGAGTGAGAAAGGCCTGTGCATTAACAAGGAGGCCTGTGCATTAACAAGGAGTGCTGTGTACATTTATGGTCCAGCCTAGAATTGTTTAATATGGGTCCAAGTGGTAACCAAGGTGTGAGGGTGTGGCCTGATGTACCAGGGAACTAGCTGTGGCCTGATGTACCAGGGAACTAGGTGTAGCCTGATGTTCCTGGGGACTAGGTATGAGGGTGTGGCCTGATGGTCCTGGGGACTAGGTGTGAGGGTGTGGCCTGATGGTCCTGGGGACTAGGTGTGAGGGTGTGGCCTGATGGTCCTGGGGACTAGGTGTGAGGGTGTGGCCTGATGGTCCTGGGGACTAGGTGTGAGGGTGTGGCCTGATGGTCCTGGGGACTAGGTGTGAGGGTGTGGCCTGATGGTCCTGGGGACTAGGTGTGAGGGTGTGGCCTGATGGTCCTGGGGACTAGGTGTGAGGGTGTGGCCTGATGGTCCTGGGGACTAGGTGTGAGGGTGTGGCCTGATGGTCCTGGGGACTAGGTGTGAGGGTGGGGCCTGATGGTCCTGCGGACTAGGTGTGAGGGTGTGGCCTGATGGTCCTGGGGACTAGGTATGGCCTGATGTTCCTGGGGACTAGGTGTGAAGGTGTGGCCTGATGGTCCTGGGGACTAGGTGTGAGGGAGTGGCCTGATGGTCCTGGGGACTAGGTGTGAGGGTGTGGCCTGATGGTCCTGGGCACTAGGTGTGAGGGTGTGGTCTGATGTTTCTGGGGACGAAGTGTGAGGGTGTGGTCTGATGGTCCTGGGGACTAGGTGTGAGGGTGTGGCCTGATGGTCCTTGGGACTAGGTGTGAGGGTGTGGCCTGATGGTCCTGGGGACTAGGTGTGACGGTGTATATGTGAGGGCTGTATGTGTAACTAGAGGTTAGGGGTGTGTTACCTGGTAGACCTGGTCAGTAGTACAGTTCTTGCGGACTCGGACTGTGACGGTGGTTTTATCAGGCATGGCTATCCTCAACTCCACATCTGATACACCGTTATAGTTCTACGGAGAATGAGGGATGGCAAGAGATGACTTACGGCCAGGCGGGTGAGAAGGCGGTCACAGGACCACTCATAGGCCAGACATGCACAGACACACACAGTGTAGACAGAGATGGAAAAGCAGGAGAGGAAACCAAAAAGAAGAATAAAGGACAGATGCCAGCCCCATCTCACACACCACACATCCCAGAGGATAGGATGAGAGGAGAGAGAACAGCAGAGAGAACAAGAGAGAAAGAGTCTAAAACAAGAATACATCTTAGAGAGAGGAATAAGAAAACACACTCAGAATGACACGCTTACCTCATCAGACTCAGACAGAAACTCCTGCATGACATCACTCTCCCCAATCACCCTCACTGAACACACTGTGAAGAGAGAAGGGAGAATGGGCAGCAGGATGGTGGAAAGGAGGGGAGAGAGAAGGTAGAAACACTGAGAAAGGCAGATCCATTGTAGACACTCCCATGAGCCTCTATGAGTAGCCTGTTATCCTGACCATCTCCACCTCCTCTCTAAGACACTCCCATGAGCCTCTATGAGTAGCCTGTTATCCTGACCATCTCCACCTCCTCTCTAAGACACTCCCATGAGCCTCTATGAGTAGCCTGTTATCCTGACCATCTCTACCTCCTCTCTAAGACACTCCCATGAGCCTCTATGAGTAGCCTGTTATCCTGACCATCTCTACCTCCTCTCTAAGACACTCCCATGAGCCTCTATGAGTAGCCCGTTATCCTGACCATCTCTACCTCCACTCTAAGACACTCCCATGAGCCTCTATGAGTAGCCTGTTATCCTGACCATCTCCACCGCCTCTCTAAGACACTCCCATGAGCCTCTATGAGTAGCCTGTTATCCTGACCATCTCCACCTCCTCTCTAAGACACTCCCATGAGCCTCTATGAGTAGCCTGTTATCCTGACCATCTCCACCGCCTCTCTAAGACACTCCCATGAGCCTCTATGAGTAGCCCGTTATCCTGACCATCTCCACCTCCTCTCTAAGACACTCCCATGAGCCTCTATGAGTAGCCTGTTATCCTGACCATCTCCACCGCCTCTCTAAGACACTCCCATGAGCCTCTATGAGTAGCCCGTTATCCTGACCATCTCCAATCCTTTCCTTTTCACATTTCTTCTTCCTCCTCCTCCATTCATTTATTGCATCAACTTCCACCTTCTTCCAGTTATCCCTCCTCCATCTCTCATTCCACCCTTTCTAACACCTTTCCAAACGGTTTTTACTCCATATTTCTCTGGCCTAATCTTTCTCCCTCCCTCACCTTTCTCCAGGTATTCCTCCAGTCCCCTGCGTCTAGCGTCTAGTTGTTGTTCAGACAGGGAGAAGGGCCATTTGCCAGGTATTTTGGGGAAGGTGTAGTTGGCAAACTCTCTCTTCAGGTTCTGGTTGAGGATAGCAAACTCCCTGTACCTCTTAGAGCACAGCTGTCTGCCTGCCATGTACACATTATACACCTGCAAACAGAAACACACAGTTGAAATATACTTTAGGTATTTTTATTTTATTTAACCAGGCAAGTCAGTTAAGAACAAATTCTTATTTACAATGACGGCCTAGGAACAGTGGATTAATTGCCTTGTTCAGGGGCAGAACGACATTTGTTTACCTTGTCAGCTCGGGGATTCGATCAAGCAACCTTTTGGTTACTGGCCCAACGCTCTAACCACTAGGCTACCTGCGGCAATACCTACATGTTATGTAAATCTTTCCTCAGTCATTTTATCTCTCCCCTGGTTGCGTTCAGTGTATTTGCATGTTGGGACAGATGAGGACAGGTTGTTCGCACCACTCCTTCCCTCTCTCCACCCCCCTTCCTTTCTTTCTCCTTCCGTCCATCTACTCACCACAAACCTCTCCTGGTTGCGTTCAGTGTATTTGCATGTTGGGACAGATGAGGACAGGTTGTTCGCACCACTCCTTCCCTCTCTCCACCCCCCTTCCTTTCTTTCTCCTTCCGTCCATCTACTCACCACAAACCTCTCCTGGTTGAGTTCAGCGTGTTTGTATGTGGGGACGGAGATGGGGACGGCCTGTTGGTCGCTGTAGTCGTAGCAGGACTGGGCTGAGCCGTCGTCTCCAGGGTCCAGACAGTCAGCCTCCTGGGGAGGTACAGACAGCACGGCCAGCATCAGCTCCATCTCCCCCGCACGGATCAGATCCACCACCTGCTTATGGGTCGCCCCCTCCACGTTCACACTATTACTGAGAGGAGAGAGGGAGAGAAAGAGATAGGCAGATACAGGGAGGTAGAGATTGAATATTTATTCATTATTGGGCTAGGGTATACTGAGTCATCATTGCAAATGAGCAGCAGCACTCATACATAATTAGCAACTAGCATTGGTTCTTTCTGCCTAAAATGAATTGTGTTGACGTTTCTTGCTGCCTAGTCAGTGTCTGTCTTGGTGTGAGTGGACAAACCCTCTTGTATAACAGTGATCATCCTATATTAAGTGCCAGTCTGAGTGTGTCTGGGAGTGAATGGACGAGCCCTCTTGTATAACAGTGATCATCCTATATTAAGTGCCAGTCTGAGTGTGTCTGGGAGTGAATGGACGAGCCCTCTTGTATAACAGTGATCATCCTATATTAAGTGCCAGTCTGAGTGTGTCTGGGAGTGAATGGACGAGCCCTCTTGTATAACAGTGATCATCCTATATTAAGTGCCAGTCTGAGTGTGTCTGGGAGTGAATAGACGAGCCCTCTTGTATAACAGTGATCATCCTATATTAAGTGCCAGTCTGAGTGTGTCTGGGAGTGAATGGACGAGCCCTCTTGTATAACAGTGATCATCCTATATTAAGTGCCAGTCTGAGTGTGTCTGGGAGTGAATAGACGAGCCCTCTTGTATAACAGTGATCATCCTATATTAAGTGCCAGTCTGAGTGTGTCTGGGAGTGAATGGACGAGCCCTCTTGTATAACAGTGATCATCCTATATTAAGTGCCAGTCTGAGTGTGTCTGGGAGTGAATGGACGAGCCCTCTTGTATAACAGTGATCATCCTATATTAAGGGTCAGTAGACGTCATGATAAGGCTGTCAGCAGGTCTAATGTTCACCTCAGCCGGAACTCTGACGTCTCCCATGGCAACGGGGTCACAGTGGGTTCGCGTCACTCAGATGACTGTGCGTCAGAGCATGAAATAGTAAGCTGGACTTGTGACCTCTGCAGGGACTCTGTGTGTGTGTGTGTGTGTGTGTGTGTGAGACTGGGCCACTCAGATGGCAGCGTGTCAAGGCATGAGACTGTGTGTGGGTGTAAGCAGCAGGAGTGCTGACGTCTGCACTGCAGCAGCCTATAGTAAATATTACAGTTACCAACTGTAGTTAGGCTCACAGTTCACACAGTAGAAACTATTGATACAGAAGAACCCAATCCTACCTTGATACACATGATGTCAATGTGATATTTCTGTATAAGTTCACAGGAAAATATATGACAAAGTAGCCCTTTGCCTAATAAACCCAGGCTATCTATCATGCTACATCAGTGACTGAGAGGAACAGAAAGCAGGCCAAAGGTTACAGCATCAACACACAACACTGCCAGACAGACCACCTGAGACCACCTGCAGTGGAGATGCTCCACAAGCACTGCAGCTAACACTGAGGAAGACACTGGTGACATAAAACAAACAGCTCAGACTGATAACAGACAATGACAGAGATACACACACTCCAATGTTTCACCAAGGAAACGGACAGTGTGCGCACAGCCGGCACAACTCCTAATCAGTGTGTGTGGGTAGAGAACACAGTAGGTCCATTCTGTAATCTGTAGCCTTATGCGTCCAAACATGTTGATCACTGCATGTATCCATTACAGGTGTTAAAAAACCCAGACTAATTTCCTTAAATCACTACTCTCTAAGCTGGCTAATATTTAACTGAAAGCTGCTGAGGTAGTCATACCACACACACACACACACACACACACAGAGACAAACACACAAACACACACACAGAGAAAGACAGACAAAAACACTTCCAAGTCTTTCTCCAGTCTAGTCTGGTTAGAATTCAGGAACAACTGTGGGTCATATAGCCATGAGTGTTTGGACTGGAGGCTGTCATAAAGGCATGGGTAGGGGGCTGAGAGGCAGACGTTCTCTGTGACTGTTTGTGTGTGTGTTCTCTGGGACTGTGTGTGTGTGTGTGTGTGTTCTCTGGGACTGTGTGTGTGTGTTCTCTGAGACTGTGTGTGTGTGTGTGTGTGTTCTCTGAGACTGTGTGTGTGTGTGTGTGTGTTCTCTCTGGGACTGTGTGTGTGTTCTCTGGGACTGTGTGTGTGTGTGTTCTCTGGGACTGTGTTGCTGAGGAGTGTGGATTTTGGAGAGCAGTGGAGATGCTCCACAAGCACTGCAGCTAACACTGAGGGACTGCTGTGTGTGAGCATATGGAGCACATGGCCAGGTGTCTCTCCCTGGCATAGATAATTGTGTTGCTCAAGACACACACACACACACAAACACACACAATGGGCGTGCAACCACCCGTGCACGCACACCAATATTGGAGTCAACAAACTGCCAGGCTACTGCACGGCACCCAATCATAAAGCAGCAAATGGTGAGCCAACAAATCAAAACAGAGAATTACTGAGAGCACATCCAATCAGATGAGCCCTATGTATCCTGTATCCAGCAACCCCCCTCACTCACTTTTTCTTCCCCACACACACACACACACACACACACACACACACACACTGATGCTGAGCTGTATGCTGCCTGCTCCTTGCCATGGCAACAGAACCTAACATCACCAAGCTAGCTACCCCTGTGCATACTAAACCTGTCGCAAAGACCAGACAGACACACTGCACTCTCTATGCATTGCAGCATCCGCATACAGACAGAGATGGCATATTATGGCTATTGTTGATCTATTACAATTAGGAAATGTTAAAGTCCCAATTTAATTGAGACTAGATATAAATAATTTGGGCACACTATTAAAATACCTATTATCATCATCATCAAGGCAAGTAGGTAAAATATTGGCTGACTATGAATGTGCACGCATTGAATGGCCATTTTTCTATCATCTGGTTCAGTTGTTAATAAGAATGACAGATGCTGTTTTTCTGGTAACGTGATGTGTAGGGAAGGAACCTGTGTGTGTGCTGGTGTTAATATAATTAGCTTGTATCCAAGTTCAGAGAGTCAGTGTGACTGGAATTCGTAATGATCACATGCTCTCACACAGACCGTCTTTTCATTGGGATGAACCGGCTCTTCTGCCCTGTACGCTCCCGATAAGACTGGTACAAGCACAGACTGATGCATGAGTTACCAAGGCTTTGTTAGCCTAGTCTCCAGGTCAAGTGAAACATATCATTTAACGTTGCTAGCTAGCTAGCAGCTATGATAGTTTATGGCGTTGCACTGAGCTGAGGACAACAGCTTGTGAATTATGGAGTTAGCAGAACACGGGCAGCAGCACACGTTTGTTTCACGAGCCAACTGCAGTGCACAGGAGCTGACATGACAATTACCGTCCTTTTTAGCTTTGCTGTGGTCTGTTTGTTTTGCCCTGCCTTGACCAAATATTGAGCTAGCTTACGCATGTAGTTAGCAGCTACCAGATAGCAAGCTAACTCTTACTTACACTTCCAGAATCCGGTCCCCTTTCGAGATACCGGCTCTGTCCGCTGCACCTCCCGGTAAAACAGCACTGACATGCTGTAGCGGAGCATACAATTCCCCGTTGATGCTCCGGAGTTGTCCTCCTTCGCTAACCTGTCCCCTGACATTGAAGCCATATCCCGAGTCAGACTTGACTATCCGCACCAGTCGCGGGCCTGAAGTAACGGTAGTCACCGTTTGGCAACTGCCGGTGCCCTGCGTTGGGCTGACACCGGAGCCGTTACGAGAGGATGGCTGAACTAACGGAGGTGCCACCGAATTCATTCCCTCTCCCTCGACGTCTGCCATTTCCCGTCAGCCTGTTTCTCCCCTTATCCACTTTGAGTCTCCCACACTTCAAGGTAGCTCTCCTAGTTATCTAGCTAGCTTGCTAGAAGCGATGGAGTGAGGAGGAGCGACCAAGTCAACGAAAACCGATTTGACTCGAGAGACTGCCCTCCCTGGAACCCGCCCCTCGTCTGGTTAGAGTGGGTCTCTACTGCGCAACCGCAACATCAAGATACTGGGCGAGTTTGAGTGGATACATTTTCTCAAGTCGATGGTCACTATGGGATCAATATCATGCCAAGTGTATTGTGAACTCACAGCATGTATTTTGTATTCGTGTATCATGATCTGTACAAATAAGTACCAATCCACAAATGTAAATCCATTTCCACAAGTGTAAATCATCAATCCACACATGTAAATCACTTTCCACAAATGTAAATCACTTTCCACAAATGTAAATTGCTATCCACAAATACAATTCACTATCCACAACCAAACACGTTTTGATTTGTATTTGTAAATCGATATATTGCATTAGAATTTTTTTTATACCTGCAGATATGCAGGTAATTTCCAAGGGCCTTACGTAAAATGACCGCGATAAAGACTAAAAGTTCTCACGCCAAGAAGCGATTTGTAGTCGTAGAAAAAACATCTCTCGCGTAGAAAAAAGTTATCACACTTAGAAAGCGATTTGTAGTCGTAGAAAAAAGGTTTGTACCCATAATAAGCGATTTCTATAAATCGCTGGCAGCCTCTCATTCGGTCATGTTGAAGCCTGCCTTTCAATGCTGCAGAAATTATACAATGGTAACCGTAATATGTTAACCATATGTGTAACCATAGTATGTCCAACGTAAATAATCGAAACCCTAGCCCTAGATTACTCTATATATGCAACACTATTGCGGTGTACACCCGTTCATCACCCAAATAGTTGAATTAGCTGGCCAGTGTGATAGCACCACTAAATGTGAAGGATGTGTATGGAATCAATATCATGCCAAAAGTATTGCGAACTCACAGCATGCATTTAGTATGTATGTATCATGATCTGTACAAATAAGTACCAATCCACAAATGTACATTTTTTATTTTATTTTTATTTCACCTTTATTTAACCAGGTAGGCCAGTTGAGAACAAGTTCTCATTTACAACTGCGACTTGGCCAAGATAAAGCAAAGCAGTGCGACAAAAACAACACAGAGTTACACATGGGATAAACAAATGTACAGTCAATAACACAATAGAAAAATGTGTATACAGTGTGTGCAAATGAAGTAAGGAGGTAAGGCAATAAATAGGCCAATAGTGGCGAAGTAATTACAATTTTGCAATTTACACTGGAGTGATATATGTGCAGATGAGGATGTGCAAGTAGAAATACTGGTGTGCAAAAGAGCAGAAAAACAAAAACAAATATGGGGATGAGGTAGGTAGTTGGTTGGATGGGCTATTTACAGACGGGCTGTGTACAGCTGCAGCGATCGGTAAGCTGCTCTGACAGCTGATGTTTAAAGTTAGTGAGGGAGATATAAGTCTCCAACTTCAGTGAATTTTGCAATTTGTTCCAATCATTGGCAGCAGAGAACTGGAAGGAAAGGTGGCCAAAGGAGGTGTTGGCTTTGAGGATCACCAGTGAAATATACCTGCTGGAGCGCGTGCTACGGGTGGGAGTTGCTATGGTGACCAGTGAGCTGAGATAAGGCAGAGCTTTACCTAGCAAAGACTTATAGATGACCTGGAGCCAGTGGGTTTGGCGACGAATATGTAGGAAGGACCAGCCAACAAGAGCATACAGGTCGCGGTGGTGGGTAGTATATGGGACTTTGGTGACAAAACGGATGACACTGTGATAGACTGCATCAAATTCGCAGAGTAGAGTGTTGGAGGCTATTTTGTAAATGACATCTCCGAAGTCAAGATCGGTCGGATGGTCAGTTTTACGAAGGTATGTTTGGCAGCATGAGTGAAGGAGACTTTGTTGTGAAATAGGAAGCCAATTCTAGATTTAACTTTTCGATTGGAGATGCTTAATGTGAGTCAGGAAGGAGAGTTTACAGTCTAGCCACACACCTAGGTATTTATAGTTGTCCACATATTCTAAGTCAGAACCGTCCAGTAGTGATGCTAGTCGGGCGAGCGGGGGCGGGCAGCGATCGGTTGAAGAGCATGCATTTCGTTTTACTAGCATTTAAGAGCAGTTGAAGGACTGTTGTATGGCGTTGAAGCTCGTTTTGGAGGTTTGTTAACACAGTGTCCAAAGAAGGGCCAGATGTATACAGAATGGTGTCGTCTGTGTAGAGGTGGATCAAAGAATCACCCGCAGCAAGAGCGACATCATTGATATATATATAGAGAAAAGAGTCGGCCTGAGAATTGAACCCTGTGGCACCCCCATAAAGACTGCCAGAGGTCCGGACAACAGGCCCTCTGATTTTACACACTGAACTCTATCTGAGAAGTAGTTGGTGAACCAGGCGAGGCAGTCATTTGAGAAACCAAGGCTGTTGAGTCTGCCGATAAGAATACGGTGATTGACAGAGTCGAAAGCCTTGGCCAGGTCGATGAAGACAGCTGCACAGTACTGTCTTTTATCGATCGCGGTTATGATATCGTTTAGGACCTTGAGCGTGGCTGAGGTGCACCCGTGACCAGCTCGGAAACCAGATTGCATAGCGGACAAGGTACGGTGGGATTCGAAATGGTTGGTGATCTGTTTGTTCACTTGGCTTTCGAAGACTTTAGAAAGGCAGGGCAGGATGGATATAGGTCTGTAACAGTTTGGGTCAAGAGTGTCACCCCCTTTGAAGAGGGGGATGACCGCGACTGCTTTCCAATCTTTAGCAATCTCAGACGATACAAAAGAGAGGTTGAACAGACTACTAATAGGGGTTGCAACAAAATCACCAATCCACAAATGTAAATCACCAATCCACAAATGTAAATCACCAATCCACAAATGTAAATCACCAATCCACAAATGTAAATCACCAATCCACAAATGTGAATCAACCAATCCACAAATGTAAATCACCAATCCACAAATGTAAATCACCAATCCACAAATGTAAATCACCAATCCACAAATGTGAATCAACCAATCCACAAATGTAAATCACCAATCCACAAATGTAAATCACCAATCCACAAATGTAAATCACTTTCCACAAATGTAAATCACTTTCCACAAATGTAAATCACCAATCCACAAATGTAAATCACTTTCCACAAATGTAAATCACTTTCCACAAATGTAAATCACTTTCCACAAATGTAAATCGCTATCCACAAATGCAATTCACTATCCACAAACAAACACGTTTTTATTTGTATTTGTAAATCGATATATTGCATTAGAATGTTTTTATACCTGCAGATATGCAGGTAATTTCCAAGGGCCTTAAGTAAAATGACTGCCATAAAGACAAAAGGTTCTCACGCGTAGAAACGATTTGTAGTCATAGAAAAAACCTCTGTATTTGCAACACTATTGCGGTGTACACCCGTTCATCACCCAAATAGTTGAATTAGCTGGCCAGTGTGATAGCACCACTAAATGTGAAGGATGTGTATGGGATCAATATCATGCCAAAAGTATTGGTGCTATCACACTGGCCAGCTAATTCAACTATTTGGGTGATGAACGGGTGTACTCTGCAATAGTGTTGCAAATACAGAGTAATCTAGGGCTAGGGTTTCGATTATTTACGTTGGACATCCTATGGCTACACATATGGTTAACATATTATGGTTACCAGACTATAATTTCTGCAGCCTTGAAAGGCAGGCATCAACATGGCCAAACGAGAGGCTACCAGCGATTTATAGAAATCACTTTCTATTGGTACAAACCTTTTTTCTACGACTACACATCTCTTTCTACGTGTGATAACTTTTTTTCTAAGAGTACAAATCTCTTTCTACGTGTGAGAACTTTTTTTATACGCTTGGGAACTTTTTTTGTTTGTTTGTGGATAGTAAACTGCATTTGTGGATAGTGATTTACATTTGTGGAAAGTGATTTACATTTGTGGAAAGTGATTTAGATTTTTGGAAAGTGATTTACATTTGTGGATTGGTGATTTACATTTGTGGATTGGTACGTATTTGTACTGATCATGATACATAAATACAAAATGTATGCTGTGAGTTCACAAATAAATTTGGCATGATATTGACACCATAGGGTCACGCCTTCCAAAGTGTGTTCCATATGCCGCTTTCATGTCCTTGTCGGAACTAGGAAACTGAAATTTCCGAATTGCTAACTGGTTGGAGTTATACACTTGCCGCGTTCAACGAATCAGCAAGTTGGAAATTTCAACATTTCCTAGTTCCGACTAGCATGTGAATGTGGCGATAGAGTACCATCGTATGAGTCATAATTCCCATAAAACCTAGCGGTCAAACACAGAAATGGTTCCAATAGTTTTTTTCCATACATTTTTCTCATAGGGGATTTTAGAAACACTTAAAAAAAAGGGCTGTGTTTCGTGTAGGTTTACCCTGGCGGGATGTTTTGATAACTGGGTAAATCTCTCTCGAACAAGGTGACTTTTATCAATATAATTGCCTGTATTTACCCTCCCCAAAAATGAATTGCTAATTAGCTGCTATTGTGGCTATCATACAGAACTACAAATGCCTGTCTCAAGATTAGCATCACCCACCAGGGCTATGATGATCTGGACTAGACTGCTGAAACGAGGCAAAGGTAAGAATCTCTGGATTAACTATCTAATGTTAGCTAAATGCAGTAATTAATACATTTGTTTGAATTGACAATTCTGTGAACTGTCCTGGGCAAGTTTTAAATTTACACAATACCTGTTATCTAGCTAGCTCACGTTTAGCTAGCTAGTTAGCAACATTAGCCTGGCTAGATGGCTACATGGCTACATTAGTGGTCTATTTGTCTAGCCATTTAAATGCATGAGAAATTGATAAAAATGAAGTAAGCTTTCTTTAACTTTTATAAACCAACAGTCTAGCTCGCTAGTTGTAACTAGCTAACTAATTTAGATGGTGAAGCTAGGAATTCTTTATAATGCTTGTTTGTGTCTGTGGGTGAGTAGTCTACTTCAAGTAGCCGACTTGACTTGTAGCTACCCTAGTTAGCTGTATTATTTTGGGCTGGCTTTTTGAGAAGTTTCAGAGACTGACTGATTAGTATATCTTGAGTCAACAGTGAGCTTATGTAGCACATGGGGATGTGTGAAACTTACTCCTTGTCCCCACTTTCACCAGTGAATAACTAGCTTTTCGCGTGGCGCTGACTGGTAAGACGCATCAGGAGGGCGGTCATGTGTGCTAGCAAGGCAGAGGTCTCGAGTTTGCTCCAGGTATGGGCCGAATCGGGAGGATGTGGTACTTGCTAAGCAAGAAGCGTGACTTCCGTTCAATTTAATTTACTGCGGGAAGACATTGATTGCTGTTGCGCTCTGGACAGCAGATCATTAGTATAGCTTGTAGGCAAGGTTATGTCATCTTATTTAGTCCTCTTTGCTATTGTGGGTTTTACATTAATTGGTATTCACATGTTTTGGACCAAAGGTGGATTTCTGAGGAATAATGGAGGGGAGAAAAAGAGGAAGAAGAGGTTGGATTTGAGGATGATGGTGATAAAAATGGACATGGGGTGTCGAAGAAGATTGGTGTCAAGTGCAAACAGAGTGAGCCCTGGAGGAGAGTGGTGTCAAGTGCAAACAGAGTGAGCCCTGGAGGAGAGTGGTGTCAAGTGCAAACAGAGTGAGACCTGGAGGAGAGTGGTGTCAAGTGCAAACAGAGTGAGCCCTGGAGGAGAGTGGTGTCAAGTGCAAACAGAGTGAGCCCTGGAGGAGAGTGGTGTCAAGTGCAAACAGAGTGAGCCCTGGAGGAGAGTGGTGTCAAGTGCAAACAGAGTGAGACCTGGAGGAGAGTGGTGTCAAGTGCAAACAGAGTGAGCCCTGGAGGAGAGTGGTGTCAAGTGCAAACAGAGTGAGCCCTGGAGGAGAGTGGTGTCAAGTGCAAACAGAGTGAGCCCTGGAGGAGAGTGGTGTCAAGTGCAAACAGAGTGAGCCCTGGAGGAGAGTGGTGTCAAGTTGTTAGTGGAATTAAATTATTCCTCTAATGTACTCATTAATTAAATTCCATCTGTCTATTTATAAGAATTTGTAAGATACTTATTAACATAAAATAGACAGGATACAGTCTTATTAAAATTAGATAATAGAATTTATTCTCGGAGCACGCTCCCATTTGATCATAAACAACAGGTTTATATACAAGATTTGACGTCATAGGTTACAGAATAAGTCTCATTGTCCTGACAAATAGAAAACGGGTTCAAAAGTTCATTCCAACTTCACAGCGCACACACATGACACACAATATAATCTATTATCCTGAAGGCTCACTATAATTTATTACCACTTTAGCAGACAACTCAAGATAATGGAAGACCTAAAAAGTTACCCACAGCCTTATCTAAACACCTCAGGGCTAAGTTGGGTCAGTTCAACCATAGTTTAACGACCCTTTCTGCTTATTTTATAACCCACAACACAAATCTCTTTTCACCAGGCGTGCAGAGTTCAATTAGTTATAGTTTTATCTAAAGCTAGAATTTGTTTTAATTATTTATTAACAAAATTCCTAACAATGCAAACAGAGTGAGCCCTGGAGGAGAGTGGTGTCAAGTGCAAACAGAGTGAGCCCTGGAGGAGAGTGGTGTCAAGTGCAAACAGAGTGAGACCTGGAGGAGAGTGGTGTCAAGTGCAAACAGAGTGAGCCGTGCGCCAGACCGAGTACTGGAGGTGAAATGGAAGTGAATGAGGGCGAGTTAAATGAGGTGGAAGGTGTGGTGAAGAGCTCTGAGCCCCAGTATGGCATCGATGGTCATGATCAAGAAGAATTTGGTCCAGTCGGAGTGACATTTGATGTTTCAGGGTGGGTGGGAAAGGAGTTGGGTGCAGTTGAATCAGTGAAGGTAACCTGTAGTGGACTTGTGATATTTGTTTGTGTCTCTTCTGACCAGGGGGAGCGGGCGCCCCGTGTCATGCAACTTGGGTCAAGATCTGTTTCTTTCTTTGCTCTTAGGAACAGGGCACCATCAAAAGGAGTGATTTATGGGGTAGCGTGGAGCAATTGAAGTTGGAGATTCCGGGTGTTTGTGATGCCCGCCGTTTGGTGCTATGCGGATCTGGTGGTGAGCGTGGTGAAACAGAGGAGTCACTGTCAGTACTTTTTAGTTTTGAGTCAGTTTTTACCTGACAAAGTCCTGTTAGGATGTATCAGTTATCCTGTTAGAGCTTGTGTGCTGAATCCACAAAACCCCTTTTTATGTTTATTCCATGTCCAACCATCCCTCTAGCTACACTTATTCCACACTATGCCTTTCATGCCCCATGGTCCCTCAACTTCAGACACTTAACTCTCCATCTTATCGCTTTAAACCCACCCTTCCTTCACTTGTTGGTCTCCTGATTGGATAACATCTAGACTGTGTTTTACTTTTCTTTCACCTATGTAATGCTTCTGCTTATTCTGGGGTTCAGACTGAATGCAAGGGTAAATGTGCTGCTCACAATTGATAGCAGCAACATGGACCTGTTACATTGACCAGAAGGGTGTTGATATAGCTGTGTTTAGGCATGGCTACATGGACCTGTTACATTGACCAGAAGGGTGTTGATATAGCTGTGTTTAGGCATGGCTACATGGACCTGTTACATTGACCAGAAGGGTGTTGATATAGCTGTGTTTAGACATGGCTACATGGACCTGTTACATTGACCAGAAGGGTGTTGATATAGCTGTGTTTAGACATGGCTACATGGACCTGTTACATTGACCAGAAGGGTGTTGATATAGCTGTGTTTAGGCATGGCTACATGGACCTGTTACATTGACCAGAAGGGTGTTGATATAGCTGTGTTTAGGCATGGCTACATGGACCTGTTACATTGACCAGAAGGGTGTTGATATAGCTGTGTTTAGACATGGCTACATGGACCTGTTACATTGACCAGAAGGGTATTGATATAGCTGTGTTTAGGCATGGCCACATGGACCTGTTACATTGACCAGAAGGGTGTTGATATAGCTGTGTTTAGGCATGGCTACATGGACCTGTTACATTGACCAGAAGGGTGTTGATATAGCTGTGTTTAGGCATGGCTACATGGACCTGTTACATTGACCAGAAGGGTGTTGATATAGCTGTGTTTAGACATGGCTACATGGACCTGTTACATTGACCAGAAAGGTGTTGATATAGCTGTGTTTAGACATGGCTACAGGGACCTGTTACATTGACCAGAAGGGTATTGCTATAGCTGTGTTTAGGCATGGCTACATGGACCTGTTACATTGACCAGAAGGGTGTTGATATAGCTGTGTTTAGACATGGCTACATGGACCTGTTACATTGACCAGAAGGGTATTGATATAGCTATGTTTAGGCATGGCTACATGGACCTGTTACATTGACCAGAAGGGTGTTGATATAGCTGTGTTTAGACATGGCTACATGGACCTGTTACATTGACCAGAAGGGTATTGATATAGCTGTGTTTAGGCATGGCTACATGGACCTGTTACATTGACCAGAAGGGTGTTGATATAGCTGTGTTTAGGCATGGCTACATGGACCTGTTACATTGACCAGAAGGGTGTTGATATAGCTGTGTTTAGACATGGCTACATGGACCTGTTACATTGACCAGAAGGGTGTTGATATAGCTGTGTTTAGGCATGGCTACATGGACCTGTTACATTGACCAGAAGGGTGTTGATATAGCTGTGTTTAGACATGGCTACATGGACCTGTTACATTGACCAGAAGGGTATTGATATAGCTGTGTTTAGGCATGGCTACATGGACCTGTTACATTGACCAGAAGGGTATTGATATAGCTGTGTTTAGGCATGGCTACATGGACCTGTTACATTGACCAGAAGGGTGTTGATATAGCTGTGTTTAGACATGGCCACATGGACCTGTTACCTTGACCAGAAGGGTGTTGATATAGCTGTGTTTAGACATGGCCACATGGACCTGTTACATTGACCAGAAGGGTGTTGATATAGCTGTGTTTAGGCATGGCTACATGGACCTGTTACATTGACCAGAAGGGTGTTGATATAGCTGTGTTTAGACATGGCTACATGGACCTGTTACATTGACCAGAAGGGTGTTGATATAGCTGTGTTTAGGCATGGCTACATGGACCTGTTACATTGACCAGAAGGGTATTGATATAGCTGTGTTTAGACATGGCTACATGGACCTGTTACATTGACCAGAAGGGTATTGATATAGCTGTGTTTAGACATGGCTACATGGACCTGTTACATTGACCAGAAGGGTATTGATATAGCTGTGTTTAGACATGGCTACATGGACCTGTTACATTGACCAGAAGGGTATTGATATAGCTGTGTTTAGACATGGCTACATGGACCTGTTACATTGACCAGAAGGGTATTGATATAGCTGTGTTTAGGCATGGCTACATGGACCTGTTACATTGACCAGAAGGGTGTTGATATAGCTGTGTTTAGACATGGCTTCCTTATTTTGAGTCTGTTAAGTGTGTTTCTCATTCTGCTGGAGTTGACCTAGTATTTTATATAAAACCTACCTTACACCTTCCGTTGTTTCTACATTTTTAATTCACCAACCAAAAATGAAATATGCTGTTTTGCATTGTGTTATTTGTGCTGGTCTAAAATCAGAAGAATCTGTGTGCTCTCTGATAGGAATACTAGTTCATATGGTGATCTTCGATGTCCCAGGTTTGTGGCATCGATGAAGAAATCATTTCATCTTTACTTACATTCAGATGCAGTGGTGGGCCGTCAGGGCCTGCAAGGCCTTCTCTGCTGGCCTAAACATCATCAGAATATAATTTTTTTTTCAAATATATTTTCCCACAAATATGTATTAAATTATTCCCCAGAGTAAGAGTTATACTCTTCATTTCATAGCTTTCCTCTTGGTTGCACTGCTTCCAGCCCCAGGTTGAGATTTGGAGGGCTGGTCTTTATGTTAGATCTTTTATCCAATCATATTCAGCCATCATGTGTTGCCAGGGGTCTAAAATCTGCCCTCAGGCCTTCAGAATCAACAGTGCGGGCGCTTGTAGCTTATAGTGAATGGAAATAAAAATTTTGTGTCAACCAATCAGCTTTAGAGTTGGCTATTGTACGCCTGCTGGCTGGCTCCAGTGTTACACAGTTGCCAGCTAGCAGGCGTAGTGCGTGCACGTCTTTTGATTGGATTACCAATATTGAGAGGCAGGTCCTATGGGCAGGTCTATGCAGATCTAGGAAACTGAATTTGATAAACGAATTAATTCGCGTTCTACTAAGCTGTTTTTTCAACCCACAATGGCGGAAGGAGGAGAAGATATCGATTTGGTCGAGGATATAATTATAACGCCATTCTCAAGACGAACTTTTCAAGAAAAGTTAGACATTGTAAGGAGAGGTCGCCCGACGCCACAAAGCCTGTCACAGGCGGGAAAGGGGTTCGTTCGCTCGCCACTTTCAAAGTTTCAACTACGAGCGCTGTCAATGGCTCACAGGCTCCGAGAAGCACTGCAAACTGTACTGCTGGGAATGCCTATTATTTGCAAGTGATTGATTTGGTGTTTGGAGCCACACTGGCTTTGCAAACTTGAGTTGTCTGTTAAACACTGTTTACCCAAAAATGTCAATTTGTCAATTTCAAGGTGACGCAACGCCTGGTTATACTGCGTTTCTGTCTAAATGTATAGTGTCTAGAGCCATGGCATCATAATGATGGTAATAAGAGGTGGATTAATTCGGGTGGGACTATGTAGTACCTCACTGAAGGCCCAGGCGCCAGGCCCACGGCACGCCACTGTTCAGATGTTAATATGTTATGTATAAAAGGCATATGTATGCATTGTTTACTATTTTGATTTTATTAAAACAATGTAATTGTTGGAGTTAAGGTGTTTGACATGATTGATGGGTGACTAGGTGCATTCTTGTCAAATAAATATGCTTATTCATTCGTGATTATGGATACATTCTGTAATGAGCTAATCTGGCTTTCAAACTGCAACAGAACATGTCAACAAGTTCATTCTGAGTTGCTTGAATACAGCAGTGCATACTGACACCATGAACTGAAATAGATTTCACCTCGTTCATATAGTTGTCAGAAATGATAAGGGATTAAATGTAGATCTCCACTGGCTGAAGGAGAAGAGGATCAGGTAAAATAAGGGTATGTTGCTAGTAATATAATCTAGGTAGGTAGGTAGGTAGCTAGCTAGCTTATTTGCAAAAAACTAGCCTAGTATTCATGGTCCATTGTAAATATGACTGCTACTAGGATAGTATTCTGGACAAGACCAAATGCATAATTAAGACAACAAGTACTAGTTCAATAAAATATGGAACAGTAAATTAAAATGTTCAATATATGCTACCGTTCAAAAGTTTGGGGTCACTTAGAAATGTCATTGTTTTTGAAAGAAAAGCACAATTTTTGTCCATTAAAATAACATCAAATTGATCAGAAATACAGAGTAGACATTAATGTTGTAAATTACTATTGTAGCTGGAAACGGCAGATTTTCTGTGGAAAATTTACATAGGCGTAGAGAGGCCCATTGTAACGCTCGTCTTCCTCCTCGTCTGAAGAGGAGCAAGGATCGGACCAAAACGCAGCGTGGGTTGAATACATAATTTTAATAATAATAACGAAGACGAAAAAACACTTGAACAAACTACAAAATAATAAACGACGTTAACAGACCTGAACTTGAGAACACATAAACATGAACGCACGAACAGGAACAAACGAACGAACGAAACAAAACAGTACCATGTGGTGAACAAACACAGACACAGCAACAATCACCCACAAACAAACAGTGAGAACAGCCTACCTTAATATGGTTCTCAATCAGAGGAAACGTAAAACACCTGCCCCTGATTGAGAACCATATCAGGCTAATTGAAAATTAACCCAACATAGAAACACATAACATAGAATGCCCACCCCAACTCACACCCTGACCATACTAAACAAAGACAAAACAAAGGAAATAAGGTCAGGAACGTGACACCCATTATCAGCAACCATCACTCCTGTGTTCCAATGGCACGTTTATAATTTTAAAAAGCTAATTGATCATTAGAAAACCCTTTTGCAATAATGTTAGCAAAACTGAAAACTGTTGTTCTGATTAAAGAAGCAATAAAACTGGCCTTCTTTCGACTAGTTCAGTATCTGGAGCATCAGCATTTGTGGGTTCGATTACAGGCTACAAATGGCCAGAAGCAAAGACCTTTCTTCTGAAACTCGTCAGTCTATTCTTGTTCTGAGAAACGGAGGCTATTCCATGCCAGAAATTGCCAAAATTGCCAGAGCGTAAACTGGCTCTAACCAGAATAGAAAGAAGAGTGGGAGGCCCCGGTGCACAACTGAGCAAGAGGACAAGTACACTAGATGGTGTAGTTTGAGAAACAGACGCCTCACAAGTCCTCAACTGGCAGCTTCATTAAATAGAACCCGCAAAACACCAGTCTCAACTTCAACAGTGAAGAGGCGACTCCGGGAGTCTGGCCTTCTAGGCAGAATTCCTCTGTCCAGTGTCTGTGTTCTTTTGCCCATCTTAATCTTTTCTTCTTATTTGCCACTCTGCGCAATATATAAAATAAACAATACAATACATTGAAAGTTTGTGAGTGTGCGATACGACGGTTGGAAATTATTTAGACATTACAAAAAAAATAAAAGTATATAAACAATGGCAACACTGTGACTGCACTGTGCCTTGCTGTTGGGAAACCACATCAGTGTCTGACTTTTGGCTGTTGCAGCTGCACCGGCTTCACTCAACTTTTCTGCAGTCGGTTGCATCACTCAAACGAGCCCACTGAGATGGACACTGATTTCATTGTATCCCCACTTTGTTCTTAATGCTATTAAAGAAACTACATGACAAAATACTTGGCAATCAGCTTAACATCCACATCTAGGAGCCTAAACAAAGGCATGATACAAATGGCTAAGATAATTGGTTTATTCTAATGGAATCGGTTTATTCCAAATGTGTAAAATAATAAATGAATCAACAAATGGAAATCCACCCATGGCATAAACAATCATATTATCTTTTTACCAAGTCATTATTTAAACTTCTGAGAGTCACTATTGCTGAATAGTAAATTAGAACATACAATAGTTATAACAGAGACTGAAGCTTGTTTAACAAAAGAAAACTTAAAATAAAGGTCAGACAGGCAGGAGGCGAAACACTTCTGAAGCTGGCCTAGATGATAGAATTTTTGCATATACTCTAATGCCTCATCAACAGTTTGAATATCAATCAAACAAAAAGGCATTATCACACTGTGGCGTTACAGAAACAGCTGGTGACCACCACCATCATTCCTGTCCCCAAGAACTCTAAGGCTTCATGTCACAATGACTACCTCCCTGTACCACTCACTTCGGTAACCAGGAAGTGCTTTGAGAGGCTGATTATGGAACACATTAACTCCACCATCCCAAACATCCTAGACCAGGGATCATCAACTAGATTCAGCCACAGGTCGATTTTTTTTCTTGAGTGGATGGTCGGGGGGCCGGAACATAATTACTATGTGAGAATGTTTGACTAAAGAAAGACCGTGAGAATGTTTGACTAAAACAATAATTTCAAACCTTGCTTACATGTGTATACGATCACGTCTTCTCTCTATTATGCATGGGAATACCTGGGAACAGATTTCTTCAATTAAAATAACTTGGAGCAGATTTCCTGGTGTTTTTTTTATTTCCTCGTCTTTTATGTCCAATAATTAAAATTCCCCAACGTTTTTATTTGGGCTCAGAAAACTTGGGGGGCCAAATAAAATCCCCCACGGGCCAAATTTGGGGAACCCTTCCCTAGACCAACTCCAATTGCTCTCCACACTGACCTCACCCACCTAGATAAGAGGAATACCTATGTGAGAATGCTGTTCATTGACTACAGCTCAGCGTTCAACACCATTGTCCCTTCCAAGCTCATCACCAAGCTTAGGACTCTGGGTCTGAACACCTCTGCAACTGGATCCTGGACTTCCTGACCGACCGACCCCAGGTGCTGAGGATAGGCAACATCACCTCTGCCACGCTGACCCTCAACACTGGGGCCCCACAGGGGTGTGTGGTTAGTCCTCTCCTGTACTCCCTGTTCACCCACGACTGTGTGGCCAATCACGACTCCAACAACATCAAGTTAGCTGACGACACAACGGTGGTAGGCCTGATCACCGGGGACGATGAGTCAGCCTAAAGGGAGGAGGTCAGTGACCTGGCAGTGGGGTGCCGGAGAATCAATCTCTCCCTCAACGTCAGTAAGGCCAAGGTGCGGATCGTGGACTGCATGAAACGGGGGGGCAACCACGCCCCTATCCACATCGACGGGGCTGCAGTGGTATCCACATCGACGGGGCTGCAGTGGTATCCACATCGACGGGGCTGCAGTGGTATCCACATCGACGGGGCTGCAGTGGAGCCCCTATCCACATCGACGGGGCTGCAGTGGAGCCCCTATCCACATCGACGGGGCTGCAGTAGAGCCCCTATCCACATCGACGGGGGTGCAGTGGAGCCCCTATCCACATCGACGGGGCTGCAGTGGTATCCACATCGACGGGGCTGCAGTGGTATCCACATCGACGGGGCTGCAGTGGAGCCCCTATCCACATCGACGGGGCTGCAGTGGAGCCCCTATCCACATCGACGGGGCTGCAGTGAAGCCCCTATCCACATCGACGGGGGTGCAGTGGAGCCCCTATCCACATCGACGGGGCTGCAGTGGTATCCACATCGACGGGGCTGCAGTGGTATCCACATCGACGGGGGTGCAGTGGAGCCCCTATCCACATCGACGGGGCTGCAGTGGAGCCCCTATCCACATCGACGGGGCTGCAGTGAAGCCCCTATCCACATCGACGGGGGTGCAGTGGAGCCCCTATCCACATCGACGGGGCTGCAGTGGAGCCCCTATCCACATCGACGGGGCTGCAGTGGAGCCCCTATCCACATCGACGGGGCTGCAGTGGAGCCCCTATCCACATCGACGGGGCTGCAGTGGAGCCCCTATCCACATCGACGGGGGTGCAGTGGAGCCCCTATCCACATCGACGGGGCTGCAGTGAAGCAGGTCAAGAGCTTCAGGTTTCTCGGTGTCCTAATCACTAGACTTAAAATGGTCCAAACACACACGCACAGTCATGAAGAAGGTGCGATGTGCCTCTTCCCCCTCAGGAGGTTAAAAAAGTTTTGCATGGGCCCTCAAATCCTTAAACAGTTCTACTGCTGTACCATTGATAGCATCTTGACTAGCTGCACACTGCCTAGTATGGAAATAGCACCGCAACAGTGGGTGGTGCGGACAGCCGAGTACATTACTGGGGCTGAGCTTCCTGCCATCCAGGACATCTATATCAGGTGTGGAAGGAAGGCCTGGAAAATCATTAAAGACTCCAGCCTCCCAAGCCATAGACTATTCTCTCTGCTTCCGCACTGCAAGAGGTACCGATGCATCAAGTCTGACACCAACAGGCTCCTGAGCAGCTTCTATCCCCAAGGAAAAATAACCGATAAATAGATAACAAAATAGCTACATGGACTATCTGAGTTAACCTTGTATCTTTATTGAGCATTTATTTTTGCACTGTCTCTATGCACACTCCCAGGGCCCTACACACTCACACACTGTCACTCCAACACACATACACTCACTCACTCACTCACTCACTCACTCACTCCATCATCTGCTCACTCACACATAATATGCACATACATTTATACTGACTCTACACACCCCCACACCCACTCACATACAAGCTGTTGCTACTCGGTTTATGTTATATCTTGTTGCCTAGTCACCTTACGCCTATACATATCTACCTCCATCACTTTATTGAGTTCTTATTTCTCATGTGTTTTTTCTAGTATTACATTGTTATTGATTATTGCATTGTTGGGTTTTGAGTTTGTAAGTTAGTAATTTCACTGTACTTGAGCATGTGACATTAAAACTTGAAACGTAGCTGTGAAGTTCCAAGGTTACAGGGGCCTTCACAGGTAAGATTCTAAGAGGGTGGTCACTCCAGTAATTATTGATGTATGGCAAGACTTGTGTGTGAATGTGTGTAGGTGTGTGTGCTCATTGGGATCTATCCCCCTCATTTACTGCCTTTAAAAAAAACATAACTGATATTGCTGACTTGCTTAAACAGATGTGGTCTCTACTGACAATTGAGATGTACAGTACAAACTATGGCATAAGGGGACGACTGGGACGACTGGGACGACTGGGGACGATTGTCACGACTTCCGCCGAAGTCGGCTCCTCTCCTTGTTCGGGCGGCGTTCGGCGGTCCACCTCACCGGCTTTCTAGCCATCGCTGCTCATTTTTTCATTGTTCCATTTGTTTTGTCTTGTTCCCTGCACACCTGGTTTACATTCCCTAATCACACTGCATGTATTTATTCCTCTGGTCCCCCCATGTCTTTGTGTGAAATTGGTTTTGTTACGTGTTTCGTGTGTACGCGCAAGGCTGGGTTTTTTCCGTTATTCCGTGATATTTCCACGAAGGATGTTTATTGTAAACATTTGCTCATTTTTTGTGATTGTTTCGCGCCTTGCACTTTTACCTTTGGCTGGAGGTTTTTACGCAGTGGCGTCAGTCTGTTTTATTGCCTCTGCCTAAATAAAGTGTGCGCCTGTTCACAATTCTCTGCTCTCCTGCACCTGACTTCTCCACCAGTAGCGCACACCTTGACAACGACAAGCGGATAAGGCAATCCGTAACTTCGATTAAGACATTAATGAGCGAGCTAGGACGGACGTGGTCAATATACCTATTTGTTCAGCACTTTTGAAATGTACAGCAACAGAATTCAGAACATGGGCTGTTCTTACAGTGTACTACTATCAGGAGCACTGTCAAGCTATACACAAAAAGTTTGCAAACAAGCACACACCGGCCACGAACGATGTGTTCACAATACCGCGTTGGTGAAAAAATACCAAATTATTAAGGTAAGGCACATGGGCTACTAACAGCTTACTACACAACATACACTTATGTATACTAGTATTACTTTCTTAGCTACAGTATACATATCTCTCTGGCATCTTACATAATTTATGAAGCATCATAAGACATTTTTGGACTAACGTTGTTGTGATGTGCTTGAACAGGAAAGTGGCGCACCGGTCCTTCGTGGGCAAATTTTGTCATCAAAGAGAAAGATGCTGGATTTATAATTCCCGAGTTGAATGACCTTTCAAAATGTATTATTCCCGACTTCCAAGTTGCAATGCTTGCATTTAGCCACTGTCACCGATTCCTTCCAAACCACTCATTGGTGAATTTGCGATCTCCAAATTGTTGTGTAATGTTTATGTCCAATGGTCGATGAGCACCGATACGTTTTATCTATACTTTCTCTTCATTATTTATCTTCATATGACAAGGATTAAAAAGGATTTGCCAGTAGACTTGATTCATGATGATGAATGTAAGCTAAGATTGTGAAAGTAAGACGTTGACATGATCAGTCCAATCAAAGCTACTGTACGTATAACGTGATTTGACGTAATTTCTGTGGCCAATGACCGTGAGCCTTCTTGGAAGGGCACTTCTAATGTAACTCTATGCAGCACCCAAAGGGCTCACATTATTGATGTCTACCCTTACTAAAGGCGGGTGACAGTATCCCCATGAGTGACAGAACACTGAGCATATCACTGTTCAATGCTGAGCCAATCACGGTGCAATGCTCCTATTTTCTGCTGGCCTGCCCCACCAATACAGAAAGGACTGAGCTAGGCTCAGGGTTAGGGTTATAAGCTGGTAGTATAGTTAGCATATGAAAGGGTTAGGGTTATAAGCTGGTAGTATAGTTAGCATATGAAAGGGTTAGTGTTAGGGTTATAAACTGGTAGTATAGTTAGCATATGAAAGGGTTAGGGTTAGGGTTATAAACTGGTAGTATAGTTAGCATATGAAAGGGTTAGGGTTATAAGCTGGTAGTATAGTTAGCATACGGAAGGGTTAGGGTTATAAACTGGTAGTATAGTTAGCATATGAAAGGGTTAGGGTTATAAGCTGGTAGTATAGTTAGCATACGAAAGGGTTAGGGTTAGGGTTATAAACTGGTAGTATAGTTAGCATATGAAAGGGTTAGGGTTATAAACTGGTAGTATAGTCAGCATATGAAAGAGTTAGGGTTATAAACTGGTAGTATAGTCAGCATATGAAAGGGTTAGGGTTATAAACTGGTAGTATAGTCAGCATATGAAAGGGTTAGGGTTAGGGTTATAAGCTGCTAGTATAGTCAGCATATGAAAGGGTTAGGGTTAGGGTTATCAGCTGGTAGTATAGTCAGCATATGAAAGGGTTAGGGTTATAAGCTGGTAGTAGAGTCAGCATATGAAAGGGTTAGGGTTATAAACTGGTAGTATAGTCAGCATATGAAAGGGTTAGGGTTAGGGTTATAAGCTGGTAGTATAGTCAGCATATGAAAGGGTTAGGGTTATAAGCTGGTAGTATAGTCAGCATATGAAAGGGTTAGGGTTATAAACTGGTAGTATAGTCAGCATATGAAAGGGTTAGGGTTAGGATTATAAGTTGGTAGTATAGTAAGCATATGAAAGGGTTAGGGTTATAAACTGGTAGTATAGTCAGCATATTAAAGGGTTAGGGTTAGGGTTATAAACTGGTAGTATAGTCAGCATATGAAAGGGTTAGGGTTATAAACTGGTAGTATAGTCAGCATATGAAAGGGTTAGGGTTATAAGCTGGTAGTATAGTCAGCATATGAAAGGGTTAGGGTTATAAACTGGTAGTATAGTTAGCATATGAAAGGGTTAGGGTTATAAGCTGGTAGTATAGTCAGCATATGAAAGGGTTAGGGTTATAAGCTGGTAGTATAGTCAGCATATGAAAGGGTTAGTGTTAGGGTTATAAACTGGTAGTATAGTTAGCATATGAAAGGGTTAGGGTTATAAACTGGTAGTATAGTCAGCATATTAAAGGGTTAGGGTTAGGGTTATAAACTGGTAGTATAGTCAGCATATGAAAGGGTTAGGGTTATAAACTGGTAGTATAGTCAGCATATGAAAGGGTTAGGGTTATAAGCTGGTAGTATAGTCAGCATATGAAAGGGTTAGGGTTATAAACTGGTAGTATAGTCAGCATATGAAAGGGTTAGGGTTATAAACTGGTAGTATAGTCAGCATATGAAAAGGTTAGGGTTATAAGCTGGTAGTATAGTCAGCATATGAAAAGGATAGGGTTAGGGTTATAAACTGGTAGTATAGTTAGTGTCGTGTCTATGACTATGCCAGATTAATTGCTATGACATGCTATTCAATAAAATAATTTCTCCGTAATTAATATTACCTGATTGAACTAATCATGTAAATGTTAATTAACTAGAGGGACACCACGAAAGAATATTTATAGAGCTGTTATCTTTCGAATAAACTCTTAAAGATTTAGTAATATTTTACATCCATAGCAGTCACATTAATCGTCATTTTATTCAGTCTCATCTGAAAGTGGTAAATCCTTGGTTATCTGCAAGAATCCTGGCTAACAAGTTGAATCAGCAATACAAAATTGGGTTTAATTATTTATTTACTAAATACCTAACTAATCACACAGAACACAATTAAATCATAACTTGATCACAAATTCGTCATACAGGAAAACGTCCCTAGCGGGCGGAATAGATATGACAGCTTGTTACACAAAGAAAAGGGGCGGGATTTTAGTGAAAGAGCGGGAGACTGGAACATAGGCTAAGCTGTGCTATCGTAAATACAGTATCTTATGCATTCTAAATTACCGCCCATTTGAGAAGGAAAATGCAATAAATATTTACTCTGAGCTGCGCTTCAGTAGGTTGGTGGTAGATGGAAGGCCGTCTTGCCAAACCGAGTCCTCTGTCCTTTGAAGAATGTCTCTGGTGGTCACTGGATACGTTGGAGTAACGTCGTGTGTAGTAGACGGGATACTTTGACTGTCCTTCCTAACCTGCGTTTGTAGCAGCTGTTGCTAACTCAACGGCTAGGAGGTATCACTTCTGTAGTGAATACGAGTTCAAAGTTCATACCATTTACAACCAAAGTCCATGCTGATGTTGGCTTAGTTCTGTAGTTATTATCTGAACCATTCTGACATCGGATCGTCATCCTAAATGTACCCGGAACAGGAAGTTATATTTTTGTCAATGGCGTTTATAGTGGAGGGAGAGGGGTGTGTCTGAAAAGTTTATAACCCATGTCTCTTCACAGGGGCGGGCCCCTAGTTGAGCAGAAGCCCAAATTTATGAAAATCCAAATCTCTCATTTGGAAGCTAAAATTACATTTAATCTCTTCACAAATAATTTCATATTCAAACATTTGAATTAAACAACAATTCCATGTGAATCCGATACCTCTGACGTTTAGACTTTCCACAGTAGAGTTTATGTCATTCTATCATTGATGAGAATGTGTCAGAGGGCAACCGAACTGACATAATATACCTTAAGTACCACTGCATATGTTCAGTTGGTCGGATTACCAGAATATAGTTCATTTCCCCCCCAACTTCTGATGTTCTCAGAATCTCTATGTTAACCAATGGGTTTTCTTATGTCACATCAGTTATAGTAGGGAGAGAGAAAAAGGGGGAAAGAGGTATTTATGACTGTCATAAACCTACCCCCAACCCAACGTCATGACATTAGCATTTGAAAGGGTTAGGGTTAGGGTTATAAGCTGGTAGTATAGTCAGCATATGAAAGGGTTAGGGTTATAAACTGGTAGTATAGTCAGCATATGAAAGGGTTAGGGTTATAAGCTGGTAGTATAGTTAGCATATGAAAGGGTTAGGGTTATAAACTGGTAGTATAGTCAGCATATGAAAGGGTTAGGGTTATAAACTGGTAGTATAGTTAGCATATGAAAGGGTTAGGGTTAGGGTTATAAGCTGGTAGTATAGTTAGCATATGAAAGGGTTAGTGTTATAAGCTGCTAGTATAGTCAGCATATGAAAGGGTTAGTGTTAGGGTTATAAACTGCTAGTATAGTCAGCATATGAAAGGGTTAGGGTTATAAACTGGTAGTATAGTTAGCATATGAAAGGGTTAGGGTTATAAACTGGTAGTATAGTTAGCATATGACAGGGTTAGGGTTATAAACTGGTAGTATAGTTAGCATATGAAAGGGTTGGGGTTATAAGCTGGTTGTATAGTCAGCATATGAACGGGTTAGTGTTAGGGTTATAAACTGGTAGTATAGTCAGCATATGAAAGGGTTAGGTTTAGGGTTATAAACTGGTAGTATAGTCAGCATATGAAAGGGTTAGGGTTATAAACTGGTAGTATAGTTAGCATATGAAAGGGTTAGGGTTATAAGCTGGTAGTATAGTTAGCATATGAAAGGGTTAGTGTTAGGGTTATAAGCTGGTAGTATAGTTAGCATATGAAAGGGTTAGGGTTATAAGCTGCTAGTATAGTCAGCATATGAAAGGGTTAGTGTTAGGGTTATAAACTGGTAGTATAGTTAGCATATGAAAGGGTTAGGGTTATAAACTGGTAGTATAGTTAGCATATGAAAGGGTTAGGGTTAGGGTTATAAACTGGTAGTAGTCAGCATATGAAAGGGTTAGGGTTATAAACTGGTAGTATAGTTAGCATATGAAAGGGTTAGGGTTAGGGTTATAAACTGGTAGTAGTCAGCATATGAAAGGGTTAGGGTTATAAGCTGGTAGTATAGTTAGCATATGAAAGGGTTGGGGTTATAAGCTGGTTGTATAGTCAGCATATGAAAGGGTTAGGGTTATAAGCTGGTAGTATAGTCAGCATATGAAAGGGTTAGGGTTATAAACTGGTAGTATAGTCAGCATATGAAAGGGTTAGGGTTATAAGCTGGTAGTATAGTTAGCATATGAAAGGGTTAGTGTTAGGGTTATAAGCTGCTAGTATAGTCAGCATATGAAAGGGTTAGGGTTATAAACTGGTAGTATAGTTAGCATATGAAAGGGTTAGTGTTAGGGTTATAAGCTGGTAGTATAGTCAGCATATGAAAGGGTTAGGGTTATAAGCTGCTAGTATAGTCAGCATATGAAAGGGTTAGTGTTAGGGTTATAAACTGGTAGTATAGTTAGCATATGAAAGGGTTAGGGTTATAAACTGGTAGTATAGTTAGCATATGAAAGGGTTAGGGTTAGGGTTATAAACTGGTAGTAGTCAGCATATGAAAGGGTTAGGGTTATAAACTGGTAGTATAGTTAGCATATGAAAGGGTTGGGGTTATAAGCTGGTTGTATAGTCAGCATATGAAAGGGTTAGGGTTATAAGCTGGTAGTATAGTCAGCATATGAAAGGGTTAGGGTTATAAACTGGTAGTATAGTTAGCATATGAAAGGGTTAGGGTTATAAACTGGTAGTATAGTCAGCATATGAAAGGGTTAGGGTTATAAACTGGTAGTATAGTCAGCATATGAAAGGGTTAGGGTTATAAGCTGGTAGTATAGTTAGCATATGAAAGGGTTAGTGTTAGGGTTATAAGCTGCTAGTATAGTCAGCATATGAAAGGGTTAGGGTTAGGGTTATAAGCTGGTTGTATAGTCAGCATATGAAAGGGTTAGTGTTAGGGTTATAAACTGGTAGTATAGTCAGCATATGAAAGGGTTAGGGTTAGGGTTATAAACTGGTAGTATAGTCAGCATATGAAAGGGTTAGGGTTATAAACTGGTAGTATAGTTCGCATACGAAAGACAGTGGTGGTCGTCAAAGTTGCTTTTTAACTGCAATGCAGATGATTGGTGACGATGATATGGACATGTGTTGGGGTTGACATCCATACAAGTATTATGTTCCGATTTTTACCACAACATAGTGTAAAATACACATATAAACAATAGCCTAAATGTCAACAAATTTTGCTGGGGGACAATGTTTTTCCATTGTTTGGGTCAAGTTCCATTGGTTCTGATACCACATCTATCAGCTCTCCTCCTGAGAGGTATAGAGGATGGAGGCAGGAAGAATAGAGGCTAGAAGACAAGTGTGCCGTGATGGTGCTAGGCAGGTAGAGGGGGTGGATGGGCTGAACAGGAACTCTACTCTGAAACACAGAGCCCAAGATAAACACAATATAAAGACACATTTCAGATTCTTTCTTTCATTCTCTCTCTCCATCATGACAGGTTGAGTGAGTCTGTCATGAAAGAAAGTGAATTAAGAGTGTAGGGTTTATTATCAGTGAAATGTTTCATTGAGATTAGATGTAACACAAATTCAAAAATGTACATCAATACAAAATACTCAAATGCACAGTAGAGGACTGAATATGTTGTACTGTGATGTGAAAAAAAGGGCCTTTTTTTACTTTGCTGTGATATTCAGATCTGAGCCTGGAGGTTTGCAGTAGCCACTGGTGTCCTTCTCTCCCTTGTTAATTGATGCCACTGATTTCCTAGAATGGGGGGCTCCCAAGAGCTTCCCAGGAGGTGTGAGTGTGAGAGAGTGGGGTGGGTGGGCTTGCAGGTGTCAAGTCTGCTAAATCAGTCAGTCTGTGATGAGACAGAGTGGAACTCTGAGCACGCCGTCACCTCAAAGGCTGCAACCTCCTACTGCTACACACACACACCTTACATCCCTCCCTCCCTCACATTAACCAATAATCCCAGTAACCCCCTCTAATCAATCTCCCAACCCGCCAATACTCCCCAGGGGCCATTCTTACCCTCAGCAGTCACCATGGTGACACACACACACACCAGAGCTAAAGTACCACAAAGATAAAAGGCTGAAATTACAGTTTATTACACATCACTCTGAGAACACACACACCTTCAGGGGTTTAGAACCAACAGTCATCAAAATGGCAAATATATATTAATCAAATATTATACAATAAATCTGACAATATGTCTCACTAAAGACAATGTGCCTCTAAACAAAGTCTTATTCCTCCATCCATCTCCAAGTTTTTCTGTGTGTGTGTGTGTGTCCGTGAGTTACAGGGTGGTGGTAGAGTGTTGTGGTGGGAGCGGGGGGTGTGTGAGTTACAGGGTGGTGGGTGGCGGGAGCGGGGTGTGTGTGTTACAGGGTGGTGGTAAAGTGTTGTGGCGTGAGTGGGGGGGTGGCGGGAGCGGGGTGTGTGTGAGTTACAGGGTGGTGGTAGAGTGTTGTGGCGTGAGTGGGGGGTGGCGGGAGCGGGGTGTGTGTGAGTTACAGGGTGGTGGTAGAGTGTTGTGGCGTGAGTGAGGGGTGGTGGGAGCGTGTGAGTTACAGGGTGGTGGTAGAGTATTGTGGGGGGTGGCGGGAGCGGGGTGTGTGAGTTACAGGGTGGTGGTAGAGTGTTGTGGCGTGAGTGAGGGGTGGCGGGAGCGTGTGAGTTACAGGGTGGTGGTAGAGTGTTGTGGCGGTGGTGGGGGGTGGTGGGAGCGTGTGAGTTACAGGGTGGTGGTAGAGTGTTGTGGCGTGAGTGGGGGGTGGCGGGAGCGGGGGTGTGTGAGTTACAGAGTGGTGGTAGAGTGTTGTGACGTGAGTGGGGGGTGTGTGAGTTACAGGGTGGTGGTAGAGTGTTGTGGGGGGTGGCGGGAGCGGGGTGTGTGTGAGTTACAGGGTGGTGGTAGAGTGTTGTGGCGTGAGTGGGGGGTGGCGGGAGCGGGGGGTGTGTGAGCGCAGCAGGCTGCGGACAGCGTGGCGGTAGCGTGCTGACATGGTGTTGTAGAGGATAGGGTTGACAGCAGCACTGAGGTAGAACAACACAAAGGAGACGAGGTTAAAGTACTGAGAGATGTAGTACATATCAGCGCTGGAGCCCAGAGTCACAGAGAACAACGTCCGACCAACGTGGAATGGCAGCCAACACAGAACAAACGCCAGCACGATCATCCCTAGAGAGAGGAGAATATGGGATGGAGCGACAGAGAGTTGAAATTACAACTCATTATTACTGTATGTGTGATAAGTTGGTTCACAATAGCTGCTTAGCTGTAGTATTGCTGAGACCCAAACCAGTAAATCTAAGTAACTTTAAAATACAGAGACTCTCTCACAGCCTCACCTAGCATCTTGATGGTGTGTCGCTGGGCGCGGTCTCGGCTGCTGCGTTGTGGGCGGAGCCATAGCTTCCTGCCAATCAGGCCATACACAACTCCCAGAATGCCCAGCGGCATCAGGAAGTAGAGGTTGGAGAGCCACATCATGGCCCCCAGCAGGCCTGAGGAGACGGCGTAGTCCGTACAGCGACACTCGCTCTGCCCCTCACCTCCCCCCAGCTCCTCTACGCCTACCATAGCAAACACCGGCCCGGCGCTGATCAGGGCCACAACCCACAGGCAGCCAATGAGAGTGCGGACGCGGGTCCGTGTGACCAGGGTCTTGGCTGTGAGTGGTCGACAGACAGCGAGGTAGCGCTCCAGAGAAAGAGCGGTGATGTGGAGGATGGAGGAGTAGGTACAACTCTCACTGACGAACACACTCAGTTTACACACTGTATCACCCAGATCCCAGGGCCGGAACCTCCACAGCTAGAGGGACGGACACACAGATAGGTTACACACACACAACCCAGCTCAGACACTATATCGTCTAACCCCCAGGGCCAGAACCTCCACAGCTAGTGAGAGAGAAACAGAAATCACACACACGCAGTATCAGCTAGCTAATCCCCAGGGAGAGAACCTCCATAGCTAGCGAGAGACTCCCCCTTACCTTGTAGTGCAGATCTAAAGGCATCAGAAGCAGTATGAGGAGGTCGGAGACAGCCATACTACTCAGGTAGAGGTAGGTGGTGCTTCTCAGGTGTGGCCGGAGCCAAACTACCAGGATGGTTAACATATTTCCTGTGATGCCCAGGGCCAGCAGCAGCACACACACGGCTGTCACACACACCAGCTCAGCCCCACTGAAGTTCTCCCATTCCCAGTCAGTCCAGTCACTCTGGTTGCCACAGTCCTCCAGACAGCCAGACCCTACCACACAATCCTCTGAACAGCTGCTCCCACTGCCCAGCGCTGACACGTCCATGGTCAGAGAGAGATGCCCGGGTCTCAGAGACTGGGGTGTGTGTGAGAGAGAGAGATGAGCTGAGATGGTACAAGCGTGCCTGTGTGTGCGTGTGTGAGAGAGAGAAAGTGTGGATGGTCTATATCACCCAGGTTACAGCAAAGGGTGACGTAGGCTGATGGATTCTAACGGGTGATGGTCCTGAACCACACATCTAGGAGATATAAAACACAACACATCTAGGAGATATAAAACACAACACATCTAGGAGATATAAAACACATCTAGGAGATATAAAACACAACACATCTAGGAGATATAAAACACATCTAGGAGATATAAAACACATCTAGGAGATATAAAACACAACACATCTAGGAGATATAAAACACATCTAGGAGATATAAAACACAACACATCTAGGAGATATAAAACACATCTAGGAGATATAAAACACATCTAAGGAGATATAAAACACAACACATCTAGGAGATATAAAACACAACACATCTAGGAGATATAAAACACATCTAGGAGATATAAAACACATCTAGGAGATATAAAACACATCTAGGAGATATGAAACACATCTAGGAGATATAAAACACATCTAAGGAGATATAAAACACATCTAGGAGATATAAAACACATCTAGGAGATATGAAACACATCTAGGAGATATGAAACACATCTAGGAGATATAAAACACATCTAGGAGATATAAAACACATCTAGGAGATATAAAACACATCTAGGAGATATAAAACACATCTAGGAGATATAAAACACATCTAGGAGATATAAAACACATCTAGGAGATATAAAACACATCTAGGAGATATGAAACACATCTAGGAGATATGAAACATCTAGGAGATATGAAACACATCTAGGAGATATAAAACACATCTAGGAGATATAAAACACATCTAGGAGATATAAAACACATCTAGGAGATATAAAACACATCTAGGAGATATAAAACACATCTAGGAGATATAAAACACATCTAGGAGATATAAAACACATCTAGGAGATATAAAACACATCTAGGAGATATAAAACACATCTAGGAGATATAAAACACATCTAGGAGATATAAAACACATCTAGGAGATATAAAACACATCTAGGAGATATAAAACACATCTAGGAGATATAAAACACATCTAGGAGATATAAAACACATCTAGGAGATATAAAACACATCTAGGAGATATAAAACACATCTAAGGAGATATAAAACACATCTAAGGAGATATAAAACACAACACATCTAGGAGATATAAAACACATCTAGGAGATATAAAACACATCTAGGAGATATGAAACACATCTAGGAGATATAAAACACATCTAAGGAGATATAAAACACATCTAGGAGATATAAAACACATCTAGGAGATATGAAACACATCTAGGAATTATGAAACACATCTAGGAGATATAAAACACATCTAGGAGATATAAAACACATCTAGGAGATATAAAACACATCTAGGAGATATAAAACACATCTAGGAGATATAAAACACATCTAGGAGATATGAAACACATCTAGGAGATATGAAACACATCTAGGAGATATGAAACACATCTAGGAGATATAAAACATCTAGGAGATATAAAACACATCTAGGAGATATAAAACACATCTAGGAGATATAAAACACATCTAGGAGATATAAAACACATCTAGGAGATATAAAACACATCTAGGAGATAAACACAACACATCTAGGAGATATAAAACACATCTAGGAGATATAAAACACATCTAGGAGATATAAAACACATCTAGGAGATATAAAACACATCTAGGAGATATAAAACACATCTAGGAGATATAAAACACATCTAGGAGATATAAAACACATCTAGGAGATATAAAACACATCTAGGAGATATGAAACACAACACATCTAGGAGATATAAAACACATCTAGGAGATATAAAACACATCTAGGAGATATAAAACACATCTAGGAGATATAAAACACATCTAGGAGATATAAAACACATCTAGGAGATATAAAACACATCTAGGAGATATAAAACACATCTAGGAGATATAAAACACATCTAGGAGATATAAAACACATCTAGGAGATATAAAACACATCTAGGAGATATAAAACACATCTAGGAGATATAAAACACATCTAGGAGATATAAAACACATCTAGGAGATATAAAACACATCTAGGAGATATAAAACACATCTAAGGAGATATAAAACACATCTAGGAGATATAAAACACAACACATCTAGGAGATATAAAACACATCTAGGAGATATAAAACACATCTAGGAGATATGAAACACATCTAGGAGATATAAAACACATCTAGGAGATATAAAACACATCTAGGAGATATAAAACACATCTAGGAGATATAAAACACATCTAGGAGATATAAAACACATCTAGGAGATATAAAACACATCTAGGAGATATAAAACACATCTAAGGAGATATAAAACACATCTAGGAGATATAAAACACAACACATCTAGGAGATATAAAACACATCTAGGAGATATAAAACACAACACATCTAGGAGATATAAAACACATCTAGGAGATATAAAACACATCTAGGAGATATAAAACACATCTAGGAGATATAAAACACATCTAGGAGATATAAAACACATCTAGGAGATATAAAACACATCTAGGAGATATGAAACACATCTAGGAGATATAAAACAACATATCTAGGTGATTTGGGATCAATTCCATTTCAATTGAGTTAATCTGGGAGATGAAATACCATTTTCACAAAATTACAGAATTGTTCCCACCACTGAAACACAAACATGTCTATCCTGTGGTAGGGAAAGGACTTGCTCGATGTTAGCAATCACACACCAACACAAAACTCCGTTACACCAATGTGTTACACACACCAACACTACATAATAAACACACTCTAACCTCTGATTCGTTCAGCCATTCCTATGGGGGAAATGAAATGAGGAAAGAATAGCGTTTTGGGATAAACGCAGGAAATAAGGTCTGAGGTTAACACAGGTTTAGGAGATCTTATACATAGAATATCAGTCAGTTAACATTACATGCATGAGTTATAGCCTCGCTACTGTATATAGCCTCGCTACTGTTTATAGCCTCGCTACTGTTATTTCACTGTTGTTTAAAAAATATATATATTTCTTTACTTATCTATTGTTCACCTAATACCTCTTTTTTACTTAAAATGGCACTGTTGGTAAGGGCCGGTAAGTAAGCATTTCACTGTAAGGTTTATACCTGTTGTATTCGGTTTAAAATACAATATTTATATCCGAGAATGACGGAGGTAGGGAGGGAAAGAAGGGATCATGCTTTTCTTAAGTTTTGGGACAGGGCCTTTCAGTCTAGAGGTTCAGAGTAAGTGTGTGTGTGTCAGGGTCCAGCCTCCCAGCATGTGTGTCTGTGGTAGAGGTCGAAGGTTGTGTCTGCGGGGCATGGGATGGGCTGGGGGCGTTGTATGGTAATCTCCTCCCTTGGTAGGAGCGGCTTCTCTCTCAGCAGATCCCCCCTGAAGAAAACCTGCAGGTCAGGACTGTCCTCTTTCTGCTCACACGGATTACAAATACAGTTATGGACTAGTTGCAGGTCATGAGTGTTTTCGCTCTACACACACCTTTATTTACATATTACTTACACACACACACACACATAAATGTAATCTGATGGGGTCAGTGAGAGGGACCTGCCTTGTTGCCATGGCTGCATGTGGGTGAGACCAGCTGAAGCCTGTCACGTAGAGCCTGGCTGATAAGCTCCTCCTCCTCCACATTCACACTGACCAATGCCCTGTAGAGGTGCTGGGATGGAGGGACGTTCACCCCTATAGACAAAGACAGGACATACACTCAGTTCGTGTGTGGTGTGTGTTTATGTCTGCATGTGTGTGTTTCTGTGTTTGTTTATGTCTGCATGTGTATGTTTCTGTGTGTGCATGTGTGTGTTTCTGTCTGTGTGTGTGTTTATGTCTGCATGTGTGTGTTTCTGCGTGTGTGTTTATGTCTGCATGTGTATGTTTCTCTGTGTGTGTGTGTGTTTCTGCGTGTGTGTGTGTTTATGTCTGCATGTATGTGTTTCTGTGTGCTACCCTCTGTAGCCCGGGCGCTGATGCTGTTCTTGGTTCTGACTTCTGTAGTTGCTCCTGCACGGCCTTCTGGGAGTTAAACTCTGCCCCTGCCACGTTATCTAGCTCAGACCTCAGAGCCAGAGTAGTATTTAACGCCGCCCCTTCAGGGAGGCTGCCACCCCTCTCCTCACAGGGAGCCTCCTCATTGGTTGCTGACCTTGCCCTCCAAAGCAGATCTCCACCTATGGGAGGAATACAGGAAGAGATATTGACCAGTCCTCTGCTCAGACATTGCTGACTCATGCCAGATCTTATAACACCTGGATAGGTATTTTATGTATCAGCCTAACCACATCACATGTTATAGCAATCTGGTGCGACGGCACAGTCGATGACGTGGCACACAACCATTGGTTGATGCATGCAACTCCTGTGCAGGGGAACATGAGTACATCAGACTCCAGACCAGGAGGGTTAGTTACCATGGAGTCTTTTCCCCTTTGAGTAACTGCTGGAGTGTCCAGGGCATTGCCAAGGTGGAGGATCTTTGCTAGGCTCTGCTATCACCGTGACAACCACAGGCTCCTCGGAGGCAAATCGCACCTGTAGAGTCAGGGGCACACACTTCAGTGATGTCTCTCCAAAAACATAGACCGACAAACACAGATCTCTCATCATTTCTACAGCTGTCTTGACAACTGAGAAAAGCACCATCTGTGACTGTCCGTCAGTGTGTGTGTGTGTGTGTATGTGTCAGACTGACCTGCCGGTGGCTGCGTCCTCTCAGCAGGCTAGCCGGGTTGGGGCGTGGCGGGTCTGGGCTGAGGGGGAGAGACAGGTCCAGTTCCGGGCACCGCAGGAGGCTAGCGGGGACCAGGGGCACCGGGGCAGGCAGGGGGACCAGCCGGATGTCTGGGTCACTGCACCCTGCTAGAGGATGCTGCTGCAGGGGACCTACTCTGGTCATCTTAGGTCACCAGTCTGGGTCTTTATCTTTGGGTGATGGCTCTGTTACTGATGTTAGGTAAGATACAAGGCAAAGGCAGTCAACGACCAGAATATTTTGTATGGTTCTGAATGGCAGTTACATTATCACTTTGCCTAACCTTAACACCCCCTAACCTAACCTTTCCGATGGAGTAAACTTAACATATTTTGAGTCCTATGCCCAACCCAGTCCCTTGCCATTGCTGGATCTGTAGTGTAGGTTGAATAACGTTAACTTTACACTTCCAACCAGATATGACGATGTGACGTTATCTAGCTAACGTTTGATCTCTAGCTAGATTCCATTCACAGTGAGAGCTTTCAGCACACAGCCAGCTAGCTGGCTAACGACGACAGCAGACATGCTAGAAATATCACCAGTCAGCTAGCTGGCTAACGACGACAGCAGACATGCTAGAAAGTTCACCAGTCAGTTAGCCAGCTAACTTTACTTGTCGTACTACTAGCCAGCTAACGTTATAGGGTTTGTTTGGCTAATTAGCTAGCTAACGTTAACTAAAGCTATGCAAATTCAATCATGTCGTTTATTCTCCGCTTACTGTTATGAGGAAGCGCCCCGAATGACAGCTGAGCTCACGCGTTTCTTGTAGTTTTCACTGTTAATACATGAGGATAGATTGACTCTATTTAGCAGGATCTGCTCACTTTTGAAATTCCCTCCACTGGCGCCACCATAACACCTTCTACAGAATGAAACAATCACACTTCCGGTTTCTTCGTTAGTAGGAAATTATACAATGGCGCCCCATGGCGTGCATGTTACATTGTGTGTGCTTGTGTAAGTGGTGGACTCTACGGCACAAGTCAAACTCTTCTTTAGTAACAGTTATTTATTTGACTCATATTTTTTTTCTTCTCAGAATTACAGAATATGCACACTTCACACTTTCTCTTTCAGAACCCCTCTTCATTAGCCTGGTTACCTGTCTCCGTTTAGCTAACATTCCACTCATTAACTGCCATTGGCACACGACATGGAGTAGGCTAAGAAGTGGAACGTTATAGAGACTGGGAACCAGGCCTCTTCATAACTACAGCATCACCGAGACATCATCATCATCATCATAGCCAGGCTGTCATTGTAAATAAGAATTTGTTCTTGACTCGCCTGGGTACATAAAGGTTAAATATAAATACACATTTTACAGGATTATTCAAAACACCCATTTAAATAGAAAATGAAAGGCATGTACTAATACTGTTAGCTTCTCTTTGTGTGTGTGTGAGTGTGTACGTGGATGAGTGCGTTAGTGTCTCTGTCTGTCTCTCAGTGCTCTCAGTATGTAGTTCTCTCTCTCCAGCTGGGCGTTCCTCTCTGACAGCTGGTTGATCCGCTTCCTCAGTAGCTCCTCCTCCTCTCTCACAGCCAGCATCAGGTGGCTCTTCACCAAGTCCTACAGCAATATACAACATGTCATTATAGCATATCATCAAATGTATGTCACAATTCTTCCAGCAACAGATGAGTCTTCACCAAGTCCTTCAATACAACACATTACAGACACTATAACCATAAACACACTGTCCTACCATGGCTTGCTCAATCTTGTTGTCAATTGCAATCTTACTGCTACTGGAGCCACTGCAACAACAACAACAACAACAAAGGAGATTGTGTCTTAGTGCACATGGTTCACATTGATGTCTATTCCTGAACACAGTCACCTCCCGACAACAAATGGCCAGGCCATTTCCATGGTTACCTGTGGCAGAAGAGCAGCAGGGACAGGAAGGCTGCCTCAGCGTTCCGGACAGAAGGTGTACCCTTCAGACACAGCGACCAGGATGGGAGCGGGGCCTGGTGTTGAGGTTGGGGTTGAGTAGTGGTCTGGGTCTGGGGTTGAGGTTCAGACTTAGAAGTAGTCTGCTGTTGAGGTTTTGGTTTAGTAGTGGTCTGCGGTTGAGTAGTGGTCTGCGGTTGGGGTTGAGTAGTGGTCTGGAGTTGAGTAGTGGTCTGCGGTTGGGGTTGAGTAGTGGTCTGGGGTTGAGGTTGGGGTTGAGTAGTGGTCTGGAGTTTAGTAGTGGTCTGCGGTTGATGTTCAGGTTGAGTAGTGGTCTGGGGTTGAATAGTGGTCTGCGGTTGAGGTTGGGGTTGGGGTTGAGTAGTGGTCTGGGGTTGACATTGGGGTTGAATAGTGGTCTGCGGTTGAGGTTGGGGTTGAGTAGTGGTCTGGGGTTGACATTGGGGTTGAATAGTGGTCTGCTGGTGATGTTGGGGTTGAGTAGTGGTCTGGGGTTGAGGTTGGGGTTGAACAGTGGTCTGGGGTTGAGGTTGGGGTTGAGTAGTGGTCTGGAGTTGAGGTTTAGTTGCGGTCCTAAAGTGTTGTGGAATCTTCATGGTGACAGATGTTTGGTTCCTCATCTGAAGCTCCTGCCGTCCGCTCGGCCATGAGTCCCTAACCCTGACCCCCCCACGACCTCTCAGCCCTCCATGACCCCAACCCGTATCACTCACTCTCTCCCTGCCTTCTTCTCCTACTCTCCATCTAGCAGGAAGTTGTAGTGGTTGATGGACAGGTGGGGGGGTAAGGGGGGGTCTGGGTTTGGTCTGGGGGTAGAGGGAGGAAGGGCAGCCGGAGAAGGAGGAAGGGCAGCCGGAGAAGGAGGAAGGGCAGCCGGAGAGGGAGGAAGGGCAGCCGGAGAAGGAGGAAGGGCAGCCGGAGAAGGAGGAAGGGCAGCCGGAGAGGGAGGCAGAAGGAGAGGAGTGTCTCTTTAAGGGGGACTGGAGGGCTTTTTTACTGGACCTGAGAGGGGATAGGGAGGAAGGGAGGGATAGGGGAAGAGATGAAGAAAGAGATGGAGGGAGGGAAGGAGGTAGAGATGGAGGGAGGGAAGGAGGAAGAGATGGAGGTAGAGATGGAGGGAGGGAAGGAGGTAGAGATGGAGAGAGAGATGGAGGGAGGGAAGGAGGTAGAGAGAGGGGTCGAGGCTGCCGTCGAGTCTCAAACAGAGAGATGATTTTCTTCACACTGCCGAACATGACTGACCAAAAATAGCCTCCTTGTCACCAGACAGCCAAAAGCAAACAATAGATTATCTAAACCACATCAAAGGCGCTTCCATCCACCTCTATTCACTACAGCCTTCTGTGCAAAAGCCGGTCACTGCCTGTAGTGGGTAGAGAGTCAGAGAGGGTTTAAACTTAGAGGCACAACCAACAATTACTTCCACGAACAACTACAGAGCATGGGTAGTTGAACAGATCACCATGTGGTTGTATTGAGGTCAATGGGAGCGAGGAAGATTAGATCCATGTGCGTGCTGTCACAAGCGTGATCTGGGAATCCTATTGGAGAAATACATTTTGGGTATCCTCCAGTCTTTGGTGAATCAATCCCACAGACCCAGCCAGTCAAGCCCAGCCTGCCGAGAAGATCTCAGATTAAAATTGCCTTTGTCTGTGGATTAGGATTAGCCTATGCAGATGACTTCCTTATTCCATCCAGCCGCCAGGTGTCTGATTGGCTAAACTATATAATTCCGGTTTATGCAGGGAGGAGTCTACTGTCCAGGTGAGGAGTGTCTCCACGACGACCCAGAGGTGAGAAGCGTTTCCATGGTGAGGAGCATGTGTGTGTGTGTGTGTCTTTGGGCTCTCACATGATGAGAGACTGTTCTACTTCTCCCCCACACACACCCCACTGTCTGGCACTCTGATAGGCTCTTACAGGAACCCTCTATTCCAACCTCCGCCTACTCACTGCCTCAGCCAATGGCAAAGTTTGTGGCATTCTTTGCCTGCCCACTGCCACTGAGTGTATGCTAATTAGTTTCCCAGTACGACAAGTATTGACCTCCATGACAATATGTCCACTGCCTATGTCCTCCTTCCTCTGGACAGACCACATTAATAAATTAATAAAACTGATGTCTCAGACGTATGTGTTTAGCCAATCTATCTGTGTATGTTGTTGATTGTGAAGAGTATTGAATCCCAACACAAGCTCCTATGGTCTGATGGGGAATGGCCCTGAATGCCCCCTGTCTTTTCAATCATCACAAGAACTGGTGAAGGCCTACTAGGAATCGGTGCCATATAAAATACAATGTGTTCTCAATCAACCTACTCTGTATAATGAACACACACAAACGCACACACACACACACACACACACACACACACACACACACACACACACACACACACACACACACACACACACACACACACACACACACACACACACACACACACACACACACACACACAAACAGTAATGAGAACCCACTGGTGGTTCTGCTTAGATGTTCTGGCCGAAACCTTGATGGTTGAGAGAACAGCCAAGAGCTCAGCTCAGAACAGCCTCACTCTTTCCTGGCCTCACTCGGCCCTGTCGTTCTCCTCTGCTCCGGCCCCCTGCACTGGGCTGGAGCACAACAACATCCACCTTCTAGTCTCACACTCACATATCAAGTACCCTGGATTACTATAGGCCTAAATGTTATTTTTATTGACACCAGAGTTGTGTCAGTCAATTTCAGTTCTCATCAGTTGAATTTGACATGGAAGTTCTCTATAGGAGTTCAGTTCAGACTAGAATGTCAGTGGAATTGACCCCAACCCTGATCAAGACTAATGCATCATAGAGATGTGTTAGATTCAACCGAGTGGCTGTGTGACCAGGGGCTGTATGTACCGTGCCTCTGAGGAGGAGTGCTGATCTAGGATCAGGTCCCCCTCTGTCCAAGTAGTATCTTTCATATTGATCTAAAAAGGCAGAACTGATCCTAAATCAGCACTCCTACTCTGAGACGCTTGAAACACACTCTCAGGACACCTCTTCCTGACACCTGAACAACCTTTCCTTCTACTGCATGCTACTTTACACACTATTTTAATGTAGCCCCTGTTGCTTCCCCTACCTTCCTGCTCTGACCCGCGGCGATGATCATCTGGTGATAGACATGTACAAACTTCCTTGCACAGCCTTGTTTTAGATTTAATCTAAGACTAGGCGATTGCTGGACTATGGCTAATCTTAATATTCATCTTCAGTATTGTCCAATAGGTTCTCTATGGAGACCTGCGATACAGTATCATTATTTGGATATTATCTTTGTTGTTTCATGTTGCTGGGTAGGAGGCTTCATCTTGGAGATGGTTCTATATGTGGCTCTATTGGACCTTCACAGTAACAGTTGACTTCCTGTATTCTTACTGGCTCTGGAGTAGATAACAGTATTGTGATATAATTAAGTAGTCAAATATAGGGTATGCCTCATAACCCCTAATTTCATTGTATGTTTGGTTTACGTTGACATAATCAACTAATTGTATTATTTCACCAGGTGTCTGAAAACAAAGGTTCGTGTTTGATTCATGTTGCTTGCTATATCCTATTTAGGACATACACAGCCAATCACACATGCACAAACACACACACACCTGCACAAATGATAAGTCAGCTTTCTTCCAAACATATTAAAATAGTTTATTTCATTTTTCACTTTAAACAAACCAAAGAGCTTCCTCTCCATCTCATGAGATTGTAGCCTATATGTCTGCATGTGTTCAGGTCAGTGTCTGTGTCCTTCTCCTGTCTGTCTATGTGTGGTGTGTATAACTAACCCAACCCTTTTTCTGTGTATGTGTGTAAACCTGCATCTCTGACTCTCTGACCCTGCATTGAGGATCTTGCTTATCTTATCATGAATTCACTCATGGAGCAAGAGCTGCTGTTCTGTGGAGAGTGGGCAGGGGGAGCTATTTCACTTCTTGGTGAAGAACTCATTGCACATCATGGTGAGGCAGGCCACCAGTGTGACGTACTCCTGGAAGTCCACACTGCCATCTGAGTCAGCGTCCAGATCTTTGAAGATCTTGTCAACCTTTGCCTGGTCAGTGTTTTTCTGTTATAATGATCAGAGAGAGAGAGAGAGGTAATGGGTGAGACTTTGATTTCAGCAGTTAAAACTAGAATCCATACAGTTGTTATTTGTTTATAAAGGTGTGAGAAATTAATTTATTCTATTGGATGAGGCGGGTCATGTGTTTGTGATGTTCCAAGCAATTCAATATTTCAGTAGTGTCTGTCTTTAGCAGTATTGTATTTGGTCGTGCTGCTGATAAAGCATGATTGAACTGAACTGTTCCTAGGATCCACTCACCCCCATGATCTCTCCAAGCTCTGCGTTGAGCAGATCTTTGAGTTCTCCCTTGCTCAGGGTCGTCTTGTCGCCTTCCTTGCCAGAGTACTTGTGGAAGGCTGAGATGAGCAATGCCATAGCCTGCTGGACCTGTGACATGGCGACTACGAGAGAACACATTTAGGTTATTAATAAGTTTCAGGTTGAATAGAGGGTTTAAAGAGTATTAACGTTTGTTGCACACAAATCAAGGACTTAACTACACACATACCACGCCCCACTACTGCAAACAGGTTCTACATCTCTACCACAAAGGGAGGAAGAGAAAGAGAGGGGGAGGAGAGATGGAGAGCAATGCAACAGAGGCAATTAGAGAGGGAGAGAGGCGGAGAGAGGTTAGAGATAGAGACATAGAGAGAGAGGTGGAGCGAGAAAGAGAGAGAGAGGCGGATATGGAGGGAAGAAAGGAAGAGAAGAGGGGGCTGAGTTGTTTAAACACAAACAGGCATGGCTCTAGCCAACGCCCTTGCATGTCTCTCTCATTAACTCTGGGGGATTTTAAAGAGAGAAAGTATATATATATAAAGAGAATTATAGAGAGAGAGGGACAGACACACAGACAAAAAGACAGATGGGAGGAAATTGGTGGGCAGGCAGAAAGGCGCGTTGGTAATTTCAGGCAAACAATAACATAGAAATCCCAGCACCTCCCCCACCCCTCACCTGCCCCACCCCTCACCTGTCTCCACCCTCTTTCTATCTAGTTTGCTTAAGGTGTGTCTCTTCACTCTGTCCCTTAACATATCTCGCCACTATGTAGGGAGGTTGCTCTCTCTCTTCTATCTTTCTCTGCCTACCTGTAGTCTAGTTTCTGAGTTTAAGGAAGCGTCTGTAATGTAAATCCCTCATTTAGCTGACCCTCCTCTCCAGTGTGACTTGCAGTAAGTGCGGTCAAATTAGGACGCTGAAGCAACCATACAGTACGAACATGGTAAGCACAACATTATAGTTGTAAGGAACAATCCCAGTCACTGTGGTGGACTCCACTCATCTCTCTCTGAGTCACTGTGGTGGACTCCACTGATCTCTCTCTGAGTCACTGTGGTGGACTCCACTGATCTCTCTCTGAGTCACTATGGTGGACTCCACTGATCTCTCTCTGAGTCACTGTGGTGGACTCCACTGATCTCTCTCTGAGTCACTATGGTGGACTCCACTGATCTCTCTCTGAGTCACAGTGGTGGACTCCACTGATCTCTCTCTGAGTCACTATGGTGGACTCCACTGATCTCTCTCTGAGTCACTGTGGTGGACTCCACTGATCTCTCTCTGAGTCACTGTGGTGGACTCCACTGATCTCTCTCTGAGTCACTGTGGTGGACTCCACTCATCTCTCTCTGAGTCACTGTGGTGGACTCCACTCATCTCTCTCTGAGTCACTGTGGTGGACTCCACTGATCAGGCAGCCAACCAGACACACCTTTGTACCACCCCTCTGACTGCCCATCTGATAACTAGAAACACACTCTACTCACAGAATGGTCAGAGCGAGGGGAGAGAGAGTTTATGGTAAGGACAGTGAAGGAAAGAGAGAGCGAGAGAGAGGGGGGGTGGAGGATAGAAAGAGGTAGTGTTCTGCACTATGGAAGGATTGAGGGAGGGAGAGAGAGAGGGGAGGAGGAGGAAGAGAAGAGAGATTCTTTCATCTGAACTGCGTAGTGCTCTGAGTAGCACCCACACATGTTAGAATGGACAGGCAGACAGAGTTACGCCCTCCACAGAGCTTGGCTCAAGATCACAAACAGTGCAGACAGGCGCTTACTAACTGTTGCAAAGCACACCCTGAAGTCATTCAAACTTTTGCAGTCAAGTATTAATCACTATAGAACATTAAACTACACACAATTGCAAATAAATGTTGTAAACCACCCAATGAGAATGTATAATTTGGCACATCTAACATATCAGAGACACACACAGCTAAAACAAACTGAAGCATTTTAGCAGCGAGGCACTATGGTACACGTTTTACTAGGTTTAGTTTTCACTCACCGAAGTTGTGCGAGGAGTTGGACAGTCAGAGAAAGAGAGAGCGATGGAGTGAGGAAGAGGGGGATGGGCTGTTGGTTTTAAACAGTGATTACCATACACCGCTCTCCCCTCCCCTTTCCTCTCCTTTTCCTTCTTTATCTGATGGAAATGGAAACTGCAATGTCCTGTTCCCTTCTTCATGTGAACTAGTGAATGAACGTCCCTAAATGTTTGACTCTTATCATCTCTCAGTTCCACCACAAATCTGTCATGCTACAAGTCTCACTAAATTATATTTACAAACACAGAGTTCTCTCACAGTAACATCCAAATTATACCAGGCATATATATTCCCTAAAGTTAATAATTACTTCACATGAATGTATCACCATTGTAACCAATCCACCATTTTGCTCTGGTTCTTCCTGGACTTCCCCTATAAAAAAACAACATCAGAAAACAGAGAGGAGAAATCCCTGCATATGTCTAATGTCTTTGAATGAGAGTGAATACCTCTTATTCTGACTGTAGTTATTCATCCAACAACTTTTCAGTTAAGAAGAATGTTAAGAAGAATGTAGTAACACTGCAGCATTCTCCAAACTGGCCAAGCTTCTCCAAACTGTCCAAGCTTCTCCAAACTGTCCAAGCTTCTCCAAACTGGCCAAGCTTCTCCAAACTGGCCAAGCTTCTCCAAACTGGCCAAGCTTCTCCAAACTGGCCAAGCTTCTCCAAACTGGCAAAACTTCTCCAAACTGTCCAAGCTTCTCCAAACTGTCCAAGCTTCTCCAAACTGTCCAAGCTTCTCCAAACTGTCCAAGCTTCTCCAAACTGTTCAAGCTTCTCCAAACTGTTCAAGCTTCTTCAAACTGTCCAATCTTCTCCAAACTGACCAAGCTTCTCGAAACTGTCCAAGCTTCTCCAAACTGACCAAGCTTCTTGTTACGGGATTTTTGTGTTTAATGACTAAAATATGTATACATTTGACTTAGAATTATAACTAAACAGAATACTACTATATTACTGTAAGAATGAATCTTATTATAATCATAATGTTGAATGTTATGTGTTCCTTGTTAGAAAGAATGGGTTTATCTTCAGACAGGTTAGAATGATGTCTCTACCCAGGGAGGGGAAAGACCTTGGGTTGGTTGCAGATAGTTTAACAGGTGGCAGACAGTAATGAGAACTCTAACTATACTGCCATTGTATCCGAGAGGAGGATGGACATTAAAACCTATGACATCATCTTTATTATATAACCTGATGTAAAATGTATTATGATCAGTACTCTCGAGAATAAACGCTATTGATTGATTGATTTTAAGACTGGTTTCTGTCCATTTAATGCTGATAATTGTCTTACAAATTCTTATGTATGGGCAGAGTGTTTTAATTGAATTGGTTGATAAACATAGGAAATAAAATTCCTTTAACAATTTGGTCCTTAGAGTCGGAACTCAAGATCTGCCTCTGTCGTTCCAAGAAACTGCTGAAAACCGTGCACGGGCGGATCCAGGATCCGTAAGACAAAGACCTGACCTCTGACTTGAGGGTTTATTTCAGGCCAGTGGTGAACTGGTACACGACAGAGGTGGTGACGAGATCCAACGAACATTGCTTTTCCCAGTCAGCGACAAGGTCAGTAGCCTATATTCTCGATTCTGGGGGGAATGATTTAAGTTATCCTTGATTTAATGTTCTAAAATGTTTAGAATTTATCAATAATAGGAGCTTTGCTATTCCAAACAGATCCAATGGGTTTTGTATGACCAATATACATGTATCGATAATGGGGCAGGTCTGAAATGACCTGAGGTAAGGTGCACTACCATTAAATAAAAATACCTTAATAGATCCGGGTGCCTTAGGGGCCAGAGGGGTTATTAAGATGGGATACTAAAACGGGTGTTGACGGGTGCAGTCGTGTTGTGCAAATAGGACAGCCATTAATTCAAAAGACATACCTAAATAAAGTTCTAACCTAAGTAGTCTATCTGTATATGGGAAGTAGTCTGACTATGAAACGGCGCGGTAGATATATTAAAATAGGTGAGGATATAAACTAGGCTTTGTGAGAAGGAAGGGTGGTTCTGTTTGGGCAAGATGACAGCACTTATTCAATACTGAAAGAAGTATCAAAAAAGGAGGAGAGGGAAACCAAAATCTATAAATCTGAGATAAAAGCCAAATCTATAGACAAGAGGTTCCAGGAGAGAGGGAAACCTAATATGGCGGAGTAAGATACGAGATATTAACTTTAAAAGTCCTATGTTACAAAATAATAGGTTATTAACTGGGACTTTCTGCCCCCGGGGAAATAGCTTATATTTGTACGGGTAAGATTTAATGTCCAACTAATGCAACGCTATAGATAAAGTTTCCAAACGGGGGAACAACCAAAATAACTAGGTAAAAACTAACGGTAAGAACAACACATACATAGATCATAGAAAATACATATACAGATAGTGATAAATACCATAGCTACTAGGAGTGGCAAGGATTTATTAAACATGGGTAGTAAATCCTCCAAGGAGGTCCCGGAATGGACGGGAGTTAGCGACTACAGAAAATTGTAAAAGTAGGGTTATTGGCTCCTTTATCCCAAAAGTGATGGTGGTTCAGGGGTTAAATAGCTGCCTTCCAAGCTTGAGACCTGACTTCGATTCACGGTAAATGCTCTGACTAAAATCGGAGTCTTTAATTGTAATTAAACCATTTGTATGTTTTGCCTGAGAAAATACGGTCGTTAGTGTCGGTATAGGATATAAACTGAAACGTTGTAATAACTTGTTTAGGTTAAAATGAAAGACTAATCTAATTCTAAATGATAGCGATGCGCTTTCGATGTGATACGTTGTGTTGCCTCAATGATCTGCATGAATAATGTATTGAGACGGGAATAGTATTTAAATTACTGAATCGTAGAAGTGACAGTTACCTAAACCTGATGAATTCTAAAGAATAACGGAGAAATATGATAAAGTTGTGCCCATCGGAATGTTATAATTCTTATGGATTGACTGACATGCGATATAAATTTAGCGAAGTATATGGTACGTTTACATTTTGGAGTAGAGAAAGTTGAGAAGTTGATTTTACTTTTACGATAGTTTTGGTGCAAAACTCAGTTGGAGTAAGTAGATGTTTTTGCCTAGAGGCAGGTTGACTGGTTGCGTAATAACGTAAAACAACGTCATTACGTGGGATACAATAACGTTACTCAAATGGATTTGACCATTGTTCAGGTACACTCTTTTCTGTACTTCTGGCAGTATAATTTTGATTGAGAGATGTTGATTGACGTTGTAAAATCTATTCAAGATCCAACCTTTGTGATAAATTGGTTTTGGTTTATCGAACCCGTACTATTGCCTGTTGCAGTTAGTCAACAATGATTTACAGTTCGTTGAAAGTTGGTGCGGCCTGAACATGGGTTGAGCGCTCGTTGTTGACATCACTCACAATGCACTTTTGCAACCAGGCAATGATGTTGTGACTGAGGGTGGGACAGAGAAAATTGTTTGTGTCATTTAGAGGGAAAATGCGTGCATTATAGCTTTGAGCCACGTTTCAGAAGTTGTTAAAACTTCCAAATAGAATTTTATAAGTAGCTGAATATCGTCAGAGTAGTCTAAAAATACTCTAAAAATTGCTAGGTGGCCATCACGGATAGTTGGCTATTAGAGAGGAAAGTCAAAATAGTTGAATCGTAAAAATTTATGATAGCTCTTTATGGATTTTTAGTTCGAATATCTAGGTAACACCAGTGAAAATTAACAGAAAGTTAAGGTATACTAACATGCCGGTGGAGCTGATTAAATGTTAAAGGGTACCCGTTAATCACAGTTGTGTGTCTGTGTCTAAAGGCAGGGTACTCCTATCAACCATTAAGGAAATTTAAAACTAATGATTTGAGGGTGTACAATATACTTATTATAATTGCTAGGTTTTGTTTGTAGTAAACGTTGGGTTTGAGGGTATTTCCATGTTTCCAGAGAAAAGATATCTTAAAGGGGTACACTCACGGAATATTAGGAGTTTTATTTTCCGAGTTTTAATTAAACACGTGAATTCTTTAGATAAAGAGATCTTTAATATGTCTCATATAGTATGTAACACGACTGTAAAAGGGTGGTATAACCTTTGACCTCTATCACGGCTTTCTCCTTGTGTTCTGATCAGCTTCGAGGGAGGGCCATTTGGATAATGAATTTGTGGTCATTTGTGATACTGATATTAAGGTAAATTTAATAACTGATAATTATTTGCGAGTTTATAGTTCCTTGCCATAGTTATAAATTGAACCAATGAGAAGAAAGAAAGGGCATAGCCTTGGTCTAAGGGCAGACTTTCTTGAGTCTCTCCCAATGGCCATAAGGGTACCATAATTTCTCTTTGTGGAGGGTTCTAGAGTAGTAACTGTGATCTGGTCATGTTATTTGAAACTGTTGTTTTTATCTCTTGACCGGTAGTAGTATTTTTATATATATGGCACTCCGGGAGAATATTGGGTTAGAAGAATCCCCGGCAGTGGAGGGACTCAAGGCCCTGTATAATCAGTGGAATGCGTCCCGAGATAAGCCGTACCATTACACAGAACTTAGTAGGGTGGGGGCGAGCAGAGCAGAGCAGAGAAATAGGAGTGACACAGACTGGGTCACGGTTACTGAGGGGAGACAAAGAGGGAATGAAAAACTTAGTTGGTTTCAGGAACTAAGGGGCAGCACTGATAACTTTTAAAGTAGATAAGACACTTAACAGAGAATTGTTAGGTTGATCCAGTATTGATACAAGGTACACAGTATTGATACTTGGCTCCGCAGCCAAGTATCAAAGGGGGGATGGAATTTGACACTTTTTTAAAAATATATATATAGCGTTCCCAACTTACTTGGCGGACACGAGTATGGTAACAAAAAAATTAGGTCAAGATATAATAATGGATGACATTCTAGCTAATCAAATAGAACAGATAGAATGACAGAGGTTCTAGCAGAACACATAAAAAAAACCTGTTAATTAACCAAACCAGTATGTCCAAGATTTTATGCTCTTACAGGAGAACTACAGGAGGGGATTACCCACATGACTGGGTCTGGGTCCAATCACTAAAGAAAAAGGACTGGAAGCAGCCACGGTGGGAGGGGCCATACCAAGCACTCCTAGGGACTGCATTCGCAGTGAGAATAGCTGGAATAGCTACCTGGGTGCATGTCAGACTTGTAGGAGGGTAAGACACACTGACACTGTCGAACAATCACAGGGGTAGGAGCAGAACCGATATCAACAGGATACGGGGGTTAAACTCCTACTGAAGATTCCCTTATACCCGACCTTTCTCCGCTGTGAGCGTTCATAGAAGTGAAAGTATGGTTTGGCCTCTGGCTGTTGATATGTTCTCTGGGAGAGGGTGGGGCTTTACAGGGGCGCTGATTGGTCTGAGCTGTCTTATTGTGGGAGCCATATTCCTAATACACCACACCCCACCTGAGTATGCAGAGGGTGGTAACTTGACCCATGGTTTCGATGATGAGAATTTTGTATTAACCAAGCATAAGAGATCCCTTGATCTGGATAGACAGGAAGTTAGAGTGGAGGTTGGGAAGGATGTCTCAATGGAGTTTTATGTAGACCAAAAGGGGTCTCTGACTCCTGGGCAGTCTAGGACTAAGAGCCATTATAGAATATATCTGTGTAGGTCCCCGTGTGGTTCATGGACATAGGTCATAGCTCACACACAGAGAGAGAGGGCTATGTAAATCCATACATACAATTTAGGAACAGATGGAGTATAGTAAGGGTTGGAGTTTCTGACTGTGTTCCCGAGCAGAGGAAGTATTGTATAAAGGTATGAATTAACATTAAAATGGTAAAGTCCCAGGATTTCGGGTTATGGTATGTTGGCTTCAACCAGTTTTCAACTGATACTATGGTACCATTCCAGGTGGCAGAGGTTAGAGCTGGTAAGGAGACTATGGTCGGCCAGAGTTCAATTCATCTCCCTAACATCACGGACATTCCTAGTATAAACATCCAGGGTAAAGGACCAGTACGAATAGTTCAGACAAAAGACCTTAAAGAAGTGATAGAGGTGGGAGACTGGGTTTGGGGATTCCAACTTTGGTTAAAATGTATTCAATATACAGCCAGATCAGTAGCGAAAGAAGAATGTTAATGTCTGTGCTACTGCCAAACCACAGCTGACCACCATCCCCTTTCCATTTGATGGAATTGATATACTCAGGGGAATGGCCTGTATGATAAAGCTGTTCATGAAGGCAGGGAAGCCAGACAATGACAGTTGCTTTGATCTGCATAACCTTTATCCCCATGTGCCCATTACCTCCATTCCTCCTTTCACAGTTACAGAAGGACACTATTATTGTAGGGCCTGGCACATTACAAACTGATGGAATGAAGAGGAAGTAAGACCTGACTGGATGGTTGACTTCCGGTGATTTCAGTAAGATAAAAAGGCCCAGAGTGGATGTCTGGTTGTTATGTGGAGGGATGAGGTTGTGACCTGACCTGCCTACCAATTGGACCGATAGTATTTATTTAGACAAGCTTTTCACCCTTATCTAAAACGAGGACCTAGAACCAGGTAGAAGAGAGAGGAGGAGTGATCCGTCCGGATCTTTTGACAATAGTATTTACATAGGATAGTATTGGATATGTTATCGGCAGAAAAGGGTGGCGTGTGCGTCTTATTTGGAGCAGAATGTTGCACATTTATCCCTGATAACACGGCTCCAGACGGATCAGTGACCTAGGCCCTGACTGGTTTAACCACCTTAGCTCACGAATTGGCAGAAAATTCTGGGGTCGATAATTCTCTTACAAATGAATGTGACAGTATGTTTGGGGAATGGAAAATTGTCATAATCACTGTGTCGTGGGCCAATTTCACCTGTATGAGTGTTTTGATTCTGGGTGTGAAAGGTCTCATTTCCAGGACTCTGGAGAAATCAAGGACAATATTGATGATAAGGATACGGACCGATTCCAAGTTCTGACCAGTGGGAGGATGAATACTGGTTCCCAGACCGAGGATGGATCCGGCTACTTTGAGACATTATAAATATTAGGTCCCATCTTGTGTTGATACATTTTATGTTAGACTGTATGTTTCTTTGATGAAGATTATAGTTATGACTCTGATATAGGCCTGGAATAGCCATTGTAAATACATATATTGATGTAGTGTACGATGTTGTGGTTGATTTAGGTTGTATTTGGAAAACAAGAAATATTTCTAATAAAAATAGAATTGTGCTTTTTAATATTTCTAATAAAACTAGAAGTACGATTAAAGGTATAATATTTAGTCATAGGGTGGATATGTTACGGGATTTTTGTGTTTAATGACTAAAATATGTATACATTTGACTTAGAATTATAACTAAACAGAATACTACTATATTACTGTAAGAATGAATCTTATTATAATCATAATGTTGAATGTTATGTGTTCCTTGTTAGAAAGAATGGGTTTATCTTCAGACAGGCTAGAATGATGTCTCTACCCAGGGAGGGGAAAGACCTTGGGTTGGTTGCAGATAGTTTAACAGGTGGCAGACAGTAATGAGAACTCTAACTATACTGCCATTGTATCCGAGAGGAGGATGGACATTAAAACCTATGACATCATCTTTATTATATAACCTGATGTAAAATGTATTATGATCAGTACTCTCGAGAATAAACGCTATTGATTGATTGATTTTAAGACTGGTTTCTGTCCATTTAATGCTGATAATTATCTTACAAATTCTTATGTATGGGCAGAGTGTTTTAATTGAATTGGTTGATAAACATAGGAAATAAAATTCCTTTAACACTTCTCCAAACTGTCCAAGCTTCTCCAAACTGTCCAAGCTTCTCCAAACTGACCAAGCTTCTCCAAACTGACCAAACCTCTCCAAACTGTCCAAGCTTCTCCAAACTGTCCAAGCTTCTCCAAACTGGCCAAGCTTCTCCAAACTGTCCAAGCTTCTTCAAACAGTCCAAGCTTCTCCAAACTGGCTAAACTTACCTGTAGGGCTACCTTACTGGCTGACTGGCTCCATAGACCCCTCAGGGTTATTGTGAACATTACTTTTCTGAAGTAGAAAATCAGACTTTTTATTTATTTTTATTGAGGTTTTGATTGAATATATCAATCAAATCAAAGTTTATTTGTCACGTGCGCCGAATACAACAGTGAAATGCTTACTTACAGGCTCTAACCAATAGTGCAAAAAAGGTATTAGGTGAACAATAAGTAAGTAAAGAAATTAAAACAACATTAAAAAGACAGTGAAAGACAGTAGTGAGGCTATATACAGTACAGAGGCAATTAAAGTAGCGAGGCTACATACAGACACCGGTTAGTCAGGCTGATTGAGGTAGTATGTACATGTAGATATGGTTAAAGTGACTATGCATATATGATGAACAAAGAGTAACAGTAGCGTAAAGAGGGGTTGGTGGGTGGTGGGAAAAAGAAAGACTCGTTCACGCCGCCTAAGATGGCACTGAAGAACATGGCTGACCTTTTAACATTCTCCCAACCAATTGTGCTATTTTGTTATTTTTTTTGTGTTTTGTGCAACTTATTTTTTTACTTATTGGATACATAATGTTGCTGCTACCGTCTCTTATGACCGAAAATAACTTCTGGACATCAGAAAAGCGATTACTCACTGCGGACTGGAAGAAACCTTTTCTTTTAACGAGTCCGACGAGAAGGATATCCTGCTTTCACTGGAACAGGCCCAGATCCACAACTTTTGCGTGAAGAAAAGATGCCGGAAAAGGGCTGCAGATCAGGCACCCTTCTAAGAATCCGGAGAAGAGCAAGTAAACTCCCACTGCCTGCCATCCTTCTTGCTAACGTGCAATCATTGGAAAATAAAATTGATGACCTACGATTAAGATTATCCTACCAACGGGACATTAAAAACTGTAACATCTTATGTTTCACTGAGACGTGGCTGAACGAAGATACGGACAATATAGAGCTAGCGGGATTTTCCATGCACCGGCAGAACAGAGACGCTACCTCTGGTAAGACGAGGGGTGGGTGTGTGTGTCTTTTTGTCAATAACAGCTGGTGCACAATGTCTAATTTTAAAGAAGTCTCAAGGTATTGCTCGCTTGAGGTAGAGTACCTTAAGATAAGCTGTAGACCACACTATCTACCAAGAGAGTTCTCATCTGTATTATTCGTAGCCCTCTATTTATCACCACAAGCGAAGCTGGCACTAAGACCGCTCTCAACCAACTCTATAAGGCCATAAGCAAAGAAGAAATTGCTCACCCAGAAATGGCGCTCTTAGTGGCCGGGGACCAAATGCAGGCAAACTTAAATCAGTTTAACCAAATTTTTCCCATGTGCAACCAGGGGGGGAAAAAATCCTAGACCACCTTTACTCCATACACAGAGATGCATACAAAGCTCTCCCCCGCCCTCCATTTGGCAAATCTGACCATAATTCTATCCTCCTGATTCCTGCTTACAAGCAAAAACTAAAGCAGGAAGTACCAGTGACCCGCTCAATACGAAAGTGGTCAGAAGACGTGGATGCTACACTACAGGAATGTTTTGCTAGCGCAGACTGGATTATGTTCCGGGATTCATCCAATGGCATTGAGGAATACATCACCTCAGTCATCAGCTTCATCAATAAGTGCATTGATTACGCCGTCCCCACAGTGACTGTACGTACATATCCCAACTAGAAGCCATGGATTACAGGCAACAGCTGCATCGAGCTAAAGGCTAGAGCTACCGCTTTCATGGAGCGGGAGACTAATCCGGACGCTTATAAGAAATCCTGCTATGAACCATTAAACAAGCAAAGTGTCAATACAGGATTAAGGTTGAATCCTACTACACTGGCTCTGACGCTCGTCGGATGTGGCAGGGCTTGAAAACTATTAACCCTCTTGAGAATACAGGGGGTGCTGTTTCAACTTCGACATTTTGCGTTCCCAAATTAAACTGCCTCGTACTCAATTCTTGCTCGTACAATATGCATATTATTATTACTATTGGATAGAAAACAATCTCTAGTTTCTAAAACCGTTTGAATTATGTCTGTGGGTGAACCAGAACTCTTTCTACAGCGAAAATCATGACAGGACATGCGAAGGTCTGAAAACTAGGCTCTGTTCTCAGATCAGTTTAAAGCTCTGTATGTGCCCTATGGGTCGAAATGAACTGCACCCACCTTCCCCTGGATGTCAGTAACCAATGAGAAGTGGAATGGAGTCTCTACGTGTTTCTCAAACTTTATAAAAGGCCATGGAGTGACAGGTCCGTTCTTTTGGACGCTCGTCAAGACGCAAGAGAGGACATCAGAATGGCATGCTCAAAAGCTCTCGTTATCGGCCTAAGATATATCCGTCTGTGATTTAATTCGATATAGGTGTTAGAAACATCATAACGAAGTTATTTTAAACCGATTTATATCAGTTTATGCGAGTATATTGCTATTTTCGGAATTTTCGTAGTATTGCGCTTTGAGGATTTGGACATGTGTGTGCCACGTAGCTATTGTTAGCTGCTAGTTCCGAAGTTGAAGAGGACGTTTTACAACAAAGCAACGATTCTTTTGGACAAAGGACACTGATGGAAGCTCGTCCAAAAGTAAGAGCTATTTATGATTTTATTCCGTATTTATGTGGAAAAATGTAAACGCATTTGTCGGCCATTATTGCGGCACTAGTCTGGCTGTAACGCACACTGTATGTCTAGTAACGTTAATTTTAAAAATCTAACTCAGCGGTTGCATTAATAACTAATGCATCTTTCATTAGCTGTCCAACCTGTATTTTTTTAGTCAATCTAATCGGTAAATAATCGTAAACTTAGGTGCCTTTCCAAGATGGCGCCGGCCAGAATGCATGACCTGTTGCCACTGATCACATTGAATAACAACGATTTGTACTGCTAAATATGCACAAACAAAACCTATATGCATTGTGTAATATGATGTTACAGGACTGTCGTCTGATGAAGTATATCAAGGTTAGTAAAAAATTATATATCTTTTGCTGTATTGTTACGATCGCTAACCTGTGCTGCTGGTAAATTGCTTGTGTTTCTGGCTATGGTGGTAAGCTAATATAATGCTATATTGTGTTTTCGCTGTAAAACACTTGAAAAATCTGAAATATTGGCTGGATTCACAAGATGTTGGTCTTTCATTTGCTGTATGCTGTGTATTTTTCAGAAATGTTTTAGGATGAGTATTTTGGTAATTGACGTCGGTCTCTGTAATTATTCCGGCTGCTTCCAACGCTATTTCAGATTGCAGCTGCAATGTAGAACTGTGATTTATACCTGAAAAATGCACATTTTTCAAAAAAAAACATATGCTATACCATAAATATGTTATCAGACTGTCATCTTATGAAGTTGTTTCTTGGTTAGTGGCTATATATATCTTTATTTAGTCGAATTAGTGATAGCTACTGATGGAGTAAAAAACTGGTGGAGTAAAAAAAGTGGTGTCTTTTGCTAACGTGGTTAGCTAATAGATTTACATATTGTGTCTTCCCTGTAAAACATTTTAAAAATCAGAAATGATGGCTGGATTCACAAGATCTGTATCTTTCATCTGGTGTCTTGGACTTGTGATTTAATGATATTTAGATGCTAGTATTTACTTGTGACGCTATGCTAGGCTATGCTAGTCAGCTTTTTTACTGTGGGGGGTGCTCCCGGATCCGGGATTGGGAGGAATTAGAGGTTAAGGACTACAAAGGGAAACCCAGACGCAAGCTGCCCAGTGACTCGAGCTTACCAGATAAGCTAAACGCCTTTTATGCTCGCTTCGAGGCAAGCAACACTGAAGCATGCACGAGAGCACCAGCTGTTCTGAATGACTGTGTGATAACGCTCTCGGTAGCTGATGTAAACAAAACCTTTAACCCTTTCACACGTACCATCACACGGGTGTGATCGTTCTACAGTGGTCCCTGAAGCGTACGATCACACCCGTGTGATTAGAACACTCATTTAGAACGCTCGTTTAGAACGGCCAGTTTCGAATGACGCAACAATCAGCGTTTGAGCTGGCCACACTTTTTTCAGAAACTATTTACACAAACACAGTCCTTACAAAGTTATGTCCAGAATGTGAGCAGTTTATTTTTGGATTCAATGTTCAGATATTCACAGAAGAATATATAGCATAACACAATCATCCTAACCGGAAAAATGTAGGCTACATTTGTCCTAGCGCTGAGGAAAGATTGACCCAACACAAGCAGTCATATTTTCTAACTCTCGGCTGACATAAACTACAATATGAATTAGCTAATAGCAATTATTATGTATAATTAATCACATCACGGGTGAGCACACCATTGATCGAAATAATTAGGTAAAGCACTTTTTAGAAATCGAAAGTAATCCGACGGTTAGTTTCAGCGCGCAGCCATGCATTTTTTTTTCCTCACAGAAACCGAAGATAATAAGAGAAGACGAGATGAGTTTGGTCTGTTTATAGTATGCATGTTGAAGGGGTGTGTCGTCTACCTTCGTTCACATCCCACCATTCATTTCCGGAAGTCCTCAAAAATCGAGTGAACTCTTACTCACCTCATTTTGTTATAACATCTTTGGTCAAACAGACGATTACGTGAACCCAGAATGCATTGAACATCAACAAACATGACTACACAGCTGGAATTAGCTTAGCTCATCATAATCAGTACAACCTTCAAAAAAAGTATTTTACACACATAATATGTGCCCATTACAATCTGTGCAAGAATCGGAATGCATGATTTGTCACCTAGATTTGAAAACATGTGAATAAAACCGTAAATACACAAATAATTGCCACACAAAACATTTTCTGATAGTGATTTATTGATACAAGTGGCGCGTGCCGGCAGTCAACCACGTACCCTCTCACTCTAAACCATTCAGTGTTGTTGTTTATGTATGTAGCTAGTGAGATGAGCTGAAGCATTAGCAATGTCTTTCAAAAGGAGACAACAAACAAATGTGGAAATTCTGGAGATTTTTTAAAATTCTGACAATGAGTCTGAGTATGAAAGTCAGGAATCAGATTCTGACAGTGACAGTGAGGAGCTGCCCCCCAACCTTGTAGCCATTGAGAACCCTGAATCTGAATTTCCCTTGTCCACTGACAAAGTCCCAGTTCCCTTTGAAGATGCTGGTGGTGATGGAGGCATACCAACAGTGGATGAAGTACAGGAGTTCTGTGGTAGCTGGAAGGCCACCAGTCATTTCACCCCTCCTGGCCCTGCTGTTTCACCCCTCCTGGCCCTGGTGTTTGCTTTGATGAGTCCCAGTCTGGAGTGCAACGCCCCTTGCCATTTCCAACTGAGGCAGAGTGCTTCAAGTTGTTTCTGACAGAGGAGCTGGTGGGAGACATAGTAGAGACCAATCGCTATGCCTTGGAGCTACAGGATAAGAGAGAGCCAGGAGTGGGGGACAACCACAATTAGTGAAATGTATACATTCCTGGTGACAGTAAAGACTGCTTTCTAGTTCTGCTGCTATGACTGCATTTCATCAACGCTACTACCATCCTAAATGACCCATTATACAAAATAAGAAATGTTAACAGCTGGCAGTAAAGTGGCATGACAAACGAGACGTCCATGTCCTCTCCACTGTCCATACAGCAACCATGTCGGCCACAGGGAAGGTGGACCACCTGACGGGAGAGAGAAACAAACCAGACAGAGAAACATGAAACCAGACTGCGTGCTTGACTATTACCTCAAAATGGGGGCAGTGGATGATAAACAGCTTTGTGGAATGCACTCAGAAAACGACCAAGTGGTATAAGATATTTTTCAATTTTTCCAGGGTAGCGTCAAAATACAACATGCCAATACTTCTGACGCATTTAGCATTGTTTTACAGAACTAATAGAATAATGTAACTAGCTACATAAGCACGATTTAATATAACACCATAAAAGGTGAGTAACGTTACCTCGCGTGTCCGCGGTTATAAGGAATATATACAAATATATTATGCTCCATTCACACAGTGAGCTATAGTAGAAACGGTATAACACGACACAATAACGTAATTAGGCACTTACTTTGATAGAAACGCAGTCTTGATTTGAAGATGGGTGTCTGGAGTGACGCCTCTAGCACTGAGACGCTGTGCCACTTGGGAGTCATAAGGCCAGGGTAGCTTCAAAATACAACACATGCTAATACTTCCCTGACGCAATTAGCATTGTTTTCCAGAGCTAATAGGAGAATGTAGCTAGCTACCTAAGCATTGAGTATAACACCATAAATGTTATGAAATGAGTAACGTTACATCGCGTGTCCGCGGTTATAAGGAATATACACAAAAACATGATGCTACAGTAGAAACGACATAACACGACATGCAGAAACTATTATAACGTAATAAGGAACTTTGATAGAAACGCACACATTTCCAAAGGTATTATTGGTAACGAAAACAACTTTGATTTCGATGCAGGCGACAGGTGGAATAATATGAACACGTGTATGCAGGACGGCAGATGAGTAAATGTCCTGCACAAACAATTGAGAAGTGTTTGGGGAATTTTGTCCGGGTCAGAAATGTCAAAAAAATTAATTGGTCCGCAAAAGTAAAAATGACTACTTTTATGTGAATGAATGAGGCGGAACACACCTCATTTCAAACTGTTATTAGAAAATAAAAAACTTGTTAGAAATAATTTAAAATTGACAAATAAAAACAGGCTGCGTGCTTTTGTTTGAGGGCAGCGCGGATGAAATGTACTGTTACATAACAAACACATTCTGGAATGGAGAGAACGTTCTAATATCACGTGCATAAAAAAACTCACGCTGGGGCGACCGTTAGAGATATTTGGAACTCACGCATGAAAGGGTTAAACAGGTCAACATTCACAAAGCCGCTGGGCCAGACGGATTACCAGGACTTGTACTCAAATCATGCGTGGACCAACTGTCAAGTGTCTTCACTGACATTTTCAACCTCTCCCTGACCGAGTCTGTAATACCTACACGTACTACCTACGTTTCAAGCAGACCACCATAGTCCCAGTGCCCAAGGAAGCGAAGGTAACCTGCCTGAATTATTACCGCCCCGTGTCACTCACGTCGGTAGCCATGAAGTGCTTTGAAAGGCTGGTCATGGCTCACATCAACAGCATCCTCCCGGACACCCTAGACCCACTCCAATTCGCATACAGCCCCAACAGATCCACAGATGATGCAATCTCAATTGCACTCCACACTGCCCTTTCTCACCTGGACAAATGGAACACCTATGTGAGAATGCTGTTCATTGACTACAGCTCAGCGTTCAACACTATAGTGCCCACGAAGCTCATCACTAAGCTAAGGACTCTGGGACTAACCACCTCCCTCTGCAACTGGATCCTGGACTTCCTGACTGGCCGCCCCCAGGTGGGGCCCACGTCTGCCACGCTGATCCTTAACACTGGTGCCCCTCAGGGGTGTGTACTTAGTCCCCTCCTTAATTCCCTGTTCACCTACGACTGCATGGCCAATTACGACTCCAACTCCATCATTAAGTTTGCTGACGACACAACAGTGGTAGGCCTGATCCCCAACAACGATGAGACGGTCTATAGGGAGGAGGTCAGAGAACTGGCAGTGTGGTGCCAGGACAACAACCTCTCCCTCAATGTGAGCAAGACAAAGGAGCTGATCGTGGACTACAGGAAAAGGCGGGCCGAGCAGGCCCCCATTAACATCGACGTGGCTGTAGTGGAGCGGGTTATAAGTTCCTTGGTGTCCACATAACCAACAAACTATCATGGTCCAAACATACCAAGAAAGTTGTGAAGCGGGCACGACAAAACCTTTTACCCCTCAGGAGACTGAAAAGATTTGGCATGGGTCCCCAGATCCTCAAAAGTTTCTACAGCTGCACCATCGAGAGCATCGTGACGGGTTGCATCACCGCCTGGTATGGTAACTGCTCGGCATCTGACCGTAAGACGCTACAGAGGGTAGTGCGAATGGCCCAGTACATCACTGGGGCCAAGCTTCCTGCCATCCAGGACCTATATAATAGGCGGTGTTAGAAGAAAGCCCATAACATTGTCAGAGACTCCAGTCACCCAAGTTATAGTTTTCTCTGCTACCGCACGGCAAGCGGTACCGGAGCGCCAAATCTAGGACCAAAAGGCTCCTCAACAGCTGCTACCCCCAAGACTGCTGAACAATTCGGACAATTTACATTGAACCCCCCTCCCTTTTGTACACTGCTGCTACTCTCTGTTTGTTTGTTACCTTTGTATAGTCACTTCGCCCCCACCTACATGTACAGATGACCTCAATTAGCCTGTACCCGTGCACACTGACTTGGTACCGGTGCCCCCTGTATATAGCCTTTTTATGTTATTCTTATTGTGTTACTTTTTATTATTACTTTTTATTTTAGTCTACTTGGTAAATTATTTATTCTTCTTGAACTGCACTGTTGGTTAAGGGCTTGTAAGTAAGCATTTCATGGTAAAGTCTACACTTGTTGTATTCGGCACATGTGACAAATAAAGTTTGATTTGATTCACAACTATCACCACTTCCTGGAACCCATCTCAGCTCTAGTCCTTTCACATGTACCATCACACGGGTGTGATCATTCTACAGTGGTCCCTGAAGCCTACGATCACACCTGTGTGATTAGAACGCTTATTTAGAATGGACAGTTTCGAATGACGCAACAATCAGCATTTGAGCTGACCACACTTTTTCCAGAAACTATTTACACAGTCCTTACAAAGTTATGTCCAGAACGTGAGCAGTTTATTTTTGGATGCAATGTTCAGATATTCACAGAAGTATCTATAGCATAACACAATCATCCAAACTGGAAAAATGTAGGCTACATTTGTCCTAGCGCTAACTGAGGAAAGATTGACTCAACACAAGAGGTCATATTTTTATATCTCTCGGCTGACATAAACTACAATATGAATTAGCTAATAGCAATTACTATGTATAATTAATTACATCACGGGTGAGCTCACCATTGATCTAAATAATTGCGTTAAACACTTTCTAGAAATCGAAAGCAACCCAAGGCTGCTTTTTTGCCTTACAGAAACCAAAGATAATAGAAGACAAGATGAGTTTGGTCTGTGTATAGTATGCATGTTGAAGGGGTGTGTCGTCTACCATCGTTCACATCCCACCATTCACTTCCTGAAATTAGTGAACTCTTACTCACCTCATTTTGTTATAGCATATTTGGTCCGACAGACGATTACATGAAACCCAGAATGTCAACAAACATGGCTCCACACACATAGCTGGAATTAGCTTAGCTCATCATAATCAGTACAACCATCAAAAAAGTGTTTTACACACATAATATGTGCCCATTACAATCTATGCAAGAATCGGAATGCATGGTTTATCATCGTTACTTGAAAACGTGAATAAAACAGTAAATATATATATCAATAATTACCACACAAAACATTTTCTGATAGTGATTTATTGATACAAATGGCACGTGCCGGCAGTCAATCACATAACCTCTCACTCCCTCTCTGAGCCATTCAGTGTTGTTTATGTATGTAGTTAGTGAGATAAGCTGTAGCATTAGCAATGTCTTTCTAAAGGAGACAACTCACAAATGCAGAAATTCTGGATATTTTTTACAATTCTGACAATGAGTCTGAGTATGAAAGTCAGGAATCAGATTCTGACAGTGACAGTGAGGAGCTGCCCCCCAGCCATTGAGAACCCTGAATCTGAGGACCCCCTGTCCACTGACAAAGTCCCAGTTCCCTTTGAAGATGCTGGTGGTGATGGAGGCAGACCGACAGTGGATGAAGTACAGGAGTTCTGTGGTAACTGGAAGGCTGCCAGTCATTTCATCCCACCTGGCCCTGCTGTTTGCTTTGATGAGTCCCAGTCTGGAGTGCAACGCCCCTTGGCATTTCCATCTGAGGCAGAGTGCTTCAAGTTGTTTCTGACAGAGGAGCTGGTGGGAGACATAGTAGAGACCAATCGCTATGCCTTGTAGCTACAGGAGAAGAGAAAGCCAGAAGTGGGGGGGACAACCACAATTTGTGAAATGTATACTATCCTGGTGACAGTCCTTCTCATGGGGATAGCAAAGAAAAACTCAATAAGACAATACTGGAGCACAGATCCTATGTTTGCAACTCCCTACTTTGCCACCTTCTTTTCCCAAGACTGCTTCCTAGTTCTGCTGCGATGACTGCATTTCATCAACAATGCTACTGCCATCCTAATTGACCCGTTGTCACGAGAATTTTCAATCCCAATGATGATAACTAAACAATTATTTAAGCTCTGACCAATCCACGAGGTTTGTAAGACCCTGGGTCTAATAATAATTAGGCAAAGACTCAGCTTCTGCAAAAGGTTCGTAAGCTTTATTCAGAGAACGTTCTAAAGTCAACCAAAATTTGAACAGTCTTTATAACCCCCTCTACACACACACACACACACACACACACACACACACACACACACACACACACACACACACACACACACACACACACACACACACACACACACACACACACACACACACACACACACACACACACACACACACACACACACACACACACTCACCCATCCAGACAGGTTTATCACTTTTCTACCAGCCTTGGCAGTTTCTCGCCGTTCCTTTCCTCCCCAGATAAGAGGGACCTTGGAAGGAGCCTCTTTCCTGTTGTCCTTTGTTCTCTCAACTCTCACACCACTACACAGCAACACAATGGTCTAGTCACACATATTATGGTATTATGACTACTAACACATTTCATACAATTATATGATTTCAGGGTGGAATCCTTTAGTCATTACATTAAACATATAAATTCCCTTATCAATCCACCCTTTGACTAAATATTACACACTGATACGTCAACCTTCATTTGGAATTATAAATGTCATACAAAAGCAAACAAAACCAATACATGTATTTACATCATATACTCATCAAAGACTGTTCTAGGCCTATATCCAATTATAACTCTTCTTTTTAGGATTTTCATTATAATCTTCATTAAATAAACAGTCTGTCTAAACATTGAAGATAGTCTCATCCAACATGGGCTCCTCGTGGTTGAAAGAATCGGAGCCATCTACTAGGCCTGGAGGCATGTAGTTGTCATCCCACCAGTCGGAGCTCGGAATCGGTCCATACCGCATAATTTGTTGCGTCATCGATCTCTCTAGAGTTCTGGTAATTAAATCTTTCACACACGGAAACAAACAGCAACCACACAACACCAACACACTCATACAGGTGAAAGCAGCTCATAACACGGTAATTATTTTAAAAAACAATTTTCCAAACATACTGTCGAACCACCCAGTCAGTGAGGTATCCACCCCAGAGTTCTCCGCTAACTCGTTAGCCAATGTGGTTAAACCGGCCAGGGCCTTGGTCACTGATCCATCTGGAGCTGTATTATTAGGAATAAACGTACAACAATGAACCCCTATCATTCTACATACCCCGCCCTTTTCTGCCAATAACATATCGAGAGCCAGCCTATTTTGCCAGGTCATGAGGGAGGTGGCGGATAATTGGTCAGAGATCCCCTTCACCGCATCTCTAGTCTGATTCACAAAAAGTTGTTGATTATAATATATAATTGATCCAGTCCACATTTTTATTTATCATCAACCACCAAAAGAACGTAGTCGTAAAGCCTTCACCTATTTGATTCATAGCTTTGTATTAATCTGTAACTTCCCTGAGGATGCCAATAGCATCCATCTAGACAAAGCTACTCCCATCCTGGTCAAAACTCCTCCTGTGCCTACTTTAGCCTCCTATAACTGGTCTCTGATTAACTCCAACTGGTTGGACCAATAACACCTGGGCGCAAGTTCCTAACCACCCTTTTGGTAGTGTCTATCGTATGTCCTTTGCTGGTACAAGCCCACCATACATCAGTTATAGGTGCTGTGAGGTTAAGAATCTTCTAAGTTCTTGGTGCCATTCTTGTATCTATAACACTGGTACTCATCAGGAGTTAAAGTGAACCGAGGTGGGTTGGCCGAGTACTGTCGTAGCTGAATCAGAATTCGTTAGGTAACATAGATAAATAAGATGTTTTATTTATTTTATACTTGTCATTAGAATGTCTTCTTTTGGACTATACTGTTGGCAGTTGCATTTTCATTTCTCCTCTAGGGAAAAGTCACTTGGGGCCCAGAGAGGGGAGAGGTCAGGCTTGTCTTTTACATGTCTGGTAATATGCAGAATATCAGAAAAGGAGAAGTCAGGTTTGAACAATGTCTTCATAATAAATATATCTGTGAAACCATGTGAAGGGCTCCACTATGTCTGTACTCCAGTCATTCCCTCATTTTTCCCATTGGGGGGAGGAGTATGGCAGTGTCTGGAACCATTGTATGTCTCCTCTGATGTTGAAACTTATCTTTCATAGTATATGACCTAGACGCTCACTCCCCTCAGGGAGCTTGTCCAGGGGTGGGTTGTATTTGAGATGGGTGTATCTAGATTTGACAATTGATATATGCCATTGGATGAGGTAATGTTTTGGTACTATGAAGTACCAAGAACGAGAAGTAGAACCTCGTCTAAGAGACCAAACTGAACGATAATTTATAGCTAATGCTATCTGGCTATGGGATACTCCTCTTTCAAGTAAAAGGCCCTTTGTGAAGTTTCTAAGATCTGTTGTTCGTCATGTGAGTTTAGAGGGGTGTATCTTGGCTATAAAAGATACTAAGAATTATTTTCTAAGGACTCTCAGAGGGCTGCTTCCAGTCTTTTCTCCTTAGGGACTGGATCCACACCCAGTCTCCTGGTTGGATTGAGTGAATCACCTTCTTCTGTAATTCACCTGTTGGACACAAAATCTTGGACATACAGGTATGGTTAACAAACAGTCTTCTCATGTGTTCTGCTAGTATATCTTCAACTTCTATGTCTGCCTGTTCTGGTCTCCCTAACTCTGGCATTCTATATGGTCTACCTGATTAGCTAAAATGTAATCCGTTGTTTAAAGAAATAGATCCTAGTAAACCAACTCTAGGGATAATATCTGGACCTAATATTTTAGCTACCATAATCGTGTCCGCCAAGTAAGTTGGGAACTCTTCTACCCATTTAATATACTTATCTATTATTGTTAATGTCACGTTCGTCGTATGGTGGAAGAGAGGAGGACCAAAGCGCAGCTTGGTTAGAATACATTCTTCTATTTATTGAAGATGAAAAACGAAGAACACTATACAAACCAATCAAAACAATAAATGATGAACGTGAAGCTATATAAACAATGTGCTAACATGCAACATAGACATAGACTATCACCCACCAACTACCTAATGAATATGGCTGCCTAAATATGGTTCCCAATCAGAGACAACGATAGACAGCTGTCTCTAATTGAGAACCAATCTAGGCAACCATAGACATACATACACCTAGACTAGACACTGCCCCATAAACTTACAAAACCCATAGACAATACAAAACACATACATCCCCCATGTCACACCCTGACCTAACTAAAATAATAAAGAAAACGAAGATAACTAAGGCCAGGGCGTGACAGTACCCCCCCACCCCCAAAGGTGCGGACTCCGGCCGCAAAACCTGACACAGAAGGGGAGGGTCCGGGTGGGCATTCTCACGGCGGCGGCTCAGGTGCGGGACGTGGACCCCACTCCACCATAGTCAATACCCGCTTTGGTGGTGCCTCTGGAGCGGGGACCCTTACAGCGAGTCCCGGACTGAAGACCATCCTAGAGGGCGCCACTGGACGGAGGGGCAGCGCCGGACTGAGGGGCAGCGTCGGACTGAGGGGCAGCGCCGGACTGAGGGGCAGCGCCGGACTGAGGGGCAGCTCCGGACTGAGGGTCAGCTCCGGACTGAGTGGCAGCTCCGGACTGAAGGGTAGGTAGGAGACCTGAGCCAACTCCCCGTGCTTACTCAGGACAGATGGGCGACTCTGGCGGCTCTGGCGGTACCCCGGCCCGAGGAGACGCACTGGAGACCAGATGCGCTGAGCCGGCTTCATGGCACCTGGCTCGATGCCCACTCTAGCCCGGCCGATACGAGGCGCTGCTATGTACCGCACCGGGCTATGCCTGCTCACCGGGGACACCGTGCGCCTCACGGCATAACACGGTCCCTCTCTCTCCGCGGTAAGCACGGGGAGTTGGCTCAGGTCTCCTACCTGACTTAGCCACACTCCCCGTGTGCCTCCCCCAATACATTTTTGGGGCTGCCTCTCTGGCTTCCAGCCGTGCTTTCGTGCAGCCTCCTCATACCACCACCTCTCCGCTTCGCTGCCTCCAGCTCAGCCTTGGGGCGGCGATATTCTCCAGCCTGTGCCCAGGGTCCCTTGCCATCCAGAATCTCCTCCCAGGTCCAGGAGTCCTGCGATCGCTGCGGCTGCCCGTTACCACGCTGCTTGGTCCTTTGGTGGTGGGTGATTCTGTAACGGCTGTCTTTGTCCTCCTCTGACGAGGAGTAAGAAACGTCGGACCAAGATGCAGCGTGGTGAGTATTCATATTTATTAGAATACTTTCAATAACGAACAAAAACAATAAACTGACAAAATAAACGAAGACGCAACAGTCCCGAAATAGTGAACACTAAACACAGGAACACACGAACAGGAACAATCGCCCACAACCCACAATACAAAACAGGCTACCTAAATATGGCTCCCAATCAGAGACAATGACAAACACCTGCCTCTGATTGAGAACCATATCAGGCCAAACACATAGAAATAGACAAACTAGACAAACAACATAGAATACCCACTCAGATCACACCCTGACCAAACAAACATAGAAACATACAACGCAAACTATGGTCAGGGCGTGACAGTACCTCCCCCCCAAGGTGCGGACTCTGGCCGCAAAACCTAAACCTATAGGGGAGGGTCTGGGTGGGCATCTGACCGCGGTGGCGGCTCTAGCGCGGGACGTGGACCCCACTCCACCATAGTCATTCCCCGCTTCAGTGGCCTCTTAGGAGCGGCTACCCTCGCCGCCGACCTTGGACCGGCAACCTTACTAAAGGGCCCCACTGGACTGAGGAGCGCCTCTGGACTGAGGGGCAGCTCCGGACTGAGGGGCAGCTCCGGACTGAGGGGCAAACATAGAAACATACAACGCAAACTATGGTCAGGGCGTGACAGTGTTAAATTTCTTACACTACATACAACAACAGCTGACTACCTAAGAGAAGTAAAACTTAGCTAGATTACTAAACATTAGTTAAGCCAAAATAGTGGGAGTTTCAAAATAACCCAATAACAATTTTTTTTATAAACTCACCTTCGCCAGATTTTTAACACTTTTTAACACATACTTCTCCATGGGAGTAATGTAAAAAAAACTACTACTGGTCAAAAGATAAGACAAAATTAAAAATAACATCATCAAATTGAAATCTCTACCCTGAAAAACTCCCCAAATATTTTTTTTTGTACCCTTATGGTCATAGGAAAATAGACCTTAAGGAAGCCTACCCTTAGTCAAAGGCAATGCCCTTTCTTTCTTCTCATTGGTTCAAATGACAAATATGTCTAAGAACTTTAAACTCCATCATAATGATCAATTACACAACTTACCTTAAAATCAGTATTACAAATTACCTTACATTCATTATCCAAATGGTTTTCCAATGAAGCTGATCAAACCACAATGGAAAGTCCTGATATAGGTCATAGGTCATACAAACCCTTCAAATAAGTGTTTCTTACTACATTAGACAAATTAAAGAAAAACTGTCAAACATTTTCTACATGTTGTATCCCAGGTTCCCAGAACATTCCTTTATCAAAATAATTCACGTATTTAATTAAAACTCAGAAAATAAAAACTTCTAAAATTCCATGTGTGTGCGTGCCCCTTTAAGATACCCTGGCACTAAGACAAATGGAAACTTCACCAATCCCAAAAGAAATAGTACACACGAATCAAACATTGTAATTTTTTTTTAAATACCAACAAATAGTTATACACTATGTATTGTGTGTGGGTATTTATAAACCCTAAGGTAAAAACAAACAAAAACTTGCCAGGCCCTTTCAACCTGGTAGTTCACGGCCTCTATCTCACTCACTCTCTCCAAGATTATAGCCCAGGAAACATTCCAAAGAGAGACAATGAAACTCATTTTCCCAGAAAAAAAACCCACAAACACTTGGTCAGCATTCATTATACTACAACGATTCAGAAACCCAAAAGTTAACTACAAACAAAACCTAATAATAATGATAATTCCATTGTACTCCCTCAAATCATTAGTTTTACACTTTCTCAATGTTTATATGTACTTAATTAAACATGCGCTACCCTTAGATACAATTATCCTGGGAAGAAAGAATCCTGTTGTTTAAAACCTCTACCGATCCGGGATCCTCCTCATCAGAAACGCTGACTAGCATAGCCTAGCCTAGCGCCACAGGGAATATAATATAATATAATTTAATGAAATCACAAGTCCAATACAGCAAATGAAAGATAAACATCTTGTGAATCCAGCCAACATGTTTGATTTTTAAAATGTTTTGCAGCGAAAACACAACATATATTTATGTTAGCTCACCACAATAGCGCAACACACAACGCCATTTTTTCACCGCAAAGATAGCTTTCACAAAACCCACAAATAGAGATAAAAATTAATCACTAACCTTTGAACAACTTCATCAGATGACAGTCTTATAACATCATGTTATACAATACATTTATGTTTTGTTCGAAAATGTGCATATTTATAGCTACAAATCCTGGTTTTACATTGGTGCCATGATCATAAATGGCACCAAATCAGCCAGAATAATTACAGAGAGCAACGTGAAATACATAAATACTCATCATAAAACATTTATGAAAAATACATGTTGTACAGCAAATGAAAGATAAACATCTTGTGAATCCAGCCAACATGTCCGATTTTTAAAATGTTTTACAGCGAAAACACAACATATATTTATGTTAGCTCACCACAATAGCCCAAAACACAACGGCATTTTTTCACCGCAAAGATAGCTTTCACAAAACCCACAAATAGAGATAAAAATAATCACTAACCTTTGAACAACTTCATCAGATGACAGTCTTATAACATCGTGTTATACAATACATTTGTTTTGTTCGAAAATGTGCATATTTATAGCTACAAATCCTGGTTTTACATTGTGAACATGGCGCAAAAATGCTCCAAATTGTCCGGAGAAATTTTGGAGAGTCACGTAATCTAACAGAAAAACTCATCATAAACTTTGCTGAAAAATACATGTTGGACATATAATTAAAGATACACTGGTTCTTAATGCAACCGCTGTGTTAGATTTAAAAAAATAACTTTAGTAAAAAGCACAGCATACAATAATCTGAGACAGTGCTCAGCCATTCTCCGCCATGTTGGAGTCAACATATTCAACAAAAATACGAAATAACATCATAAATATTCTCTTACCTTTGATGAACTTTTATCAGAATGCAGTCCTAGTTCCACAATAAATCGTTGTTTTGTTTTAGAATGTCCATTTCTTCTGTCGAATTAGCAACTTTGGCTAGCATAATGGTGCTCACGTGTCCATGAATGTTTGGCGCATTGAACGAAAAATTCCAAAAGTCATAATAAAAGTCGAATAAACTGGTCAAACTCAGTTGAAAATCCATCTTTAGGATGTTTTTCTCATATGTATCCAATAACGTCCCAGACGGAGCATTTCTTCGTGTCTACCTAACGCATTGCAGAAAACGATATGGTGCTCCCAGGTGCGCAGCAAAATACTGTCAATATGGCTGACCTGTCACTCCAAAAGCTCTCATTCGGTCCCACATCAGGCTAGACACCTCATTCAACGTTCTACTGCCTGTTGACATCTAGTGGAAGGCATATGAAGTGCATACATATCCATAAATACAAGGCAATTGAATAGGAGCAGCCCTTCACAGAGACCCATTTCAGAATTTTCACTTCCTGTTTGGAAGTTTGCCTGCAAAATGAGTTCTGTTTTACTCACAGATATAATTCAAACAGTTTTAGAAACTTCAGAGTGTTTTCTATCCAATAGTAATAATAATATGCATATCATATGATCTGGAACAGAGTACGAGGCTGTTTAATTTGGGCACAATTTTTTCCCAAAGTGGAAATGGCGCCCCCTATTAAGAAGAAGTTAAATCTCAAACCTTTAAAAAGTTGGTGCTGTCTCATCAGCGTAAGAGTCAAAACTAACTTTTTTTCCACTGATAGCAACAATGTTTGCATGCCCCAAAGGTCAATACTGTTCAGCTCGTACATTAATGATTTTCCTTGTGTCTGTACTGGGTCTGAAGTTCCAATGTATGCAGATGATACAGTGATAAATGCATGCAAATAGTAAACAACAAGCTACACAAGAACTCACTACTGTAATGGTTCAGATGACAAAGTTGCTCAGAGACTCATGTTTGCATCTCAATAATAAAAACATTATTAAAAAAACACAGTCTGCATGTTTCTCACAAAGAAAACAACTGATGCCCCTGAGACAGTTGTCTATGTATCAGGGGAAGAGCTCCAGGTGGTATCCTATTTTAAGTACCACGGCATCATACTTGATTCCAACTTGATTCCAACTCAAATAACCAAATTCAACCTAGGTAATTTCCAAAACATATGAAATTATTTGACTACAGAGGTAACAAACTGTACTTCAAATCTATGATACTCCCCCACTTAACATACTACCTGACTAGTTTGGCCCAAGCTTGCTTTACAACATTTAAACCCATTCAGTCTGTCTGCAAACAGGCTCTCAAAGTGCTTGATAGGAAGCCCCAAAAGTTAATAATCACTGTTACATTCTCAGAAAGCATGAGCTCCTGCGTTGGAAAAAAATATTGTGCAATACACTGACGCATGTCTTGTATTCAATATTCTAAATGTCCAGGCTCCCCCTCCACTCAGTAATGACCGGACACTGTTCAATATAATGGAAACAGATTATAATGTTAGAATACATTAAACTTCCTGCTCAAATTCACCAAGCAACAATCATCAGAAACGTAACTTTTCCTTACTCACACCTGAATCCCTTACAGCCCAACATAGCCCAGCGCGCACAACCAACTCTCCTATTCTTACCAGTAGGCAAAAATATAACCCCTACTCAAACAACGTTCTGCCTTACCTCTATCGTAAGATTAAAAGCAAACTTTACAACTTTCTCTTCTCTTTCGGCTTCACTCTTAAATGTCCAAGACTTTAAAAATAACATGTAAATCGCCAAATTTATAAAATACATCAGTCAACCATTTAGAATAAAAAAACAAATTTCGGTGGGCACAACTCTATCGCAATTACCTATCCACTTATTATTAGAATTCATTAGATTTAGGTAACTGTCTCTTCTTTGGTTCAGTTATTTAAATAGGACTCCATTCTCAATATGTTATTTCAGCAGACCATTTAGGCAACAGACAACGTATTACATCGAAATCACCTCGCTATTATTTTGAATGAATTAGTCTTTCAATTTAAACTAAACACGCTATTAAAATGTTCAGTTTATATCTTAAACAAACATACCAATAGTTGAATTACAATCAGAAACCCAGATTTTAGTCAATTGGTGCATAGGCCGGGAAACAAACCCGAGCCTCCCACGTGGTAGGTAAGAATTCTACCACTGAACCACCAAAGATTTTGAAATAATGAAGACTCCCCGCAAATAACCCTATTTATAATTGTCTGTAGTCGTAAAATCAGGCACGTACTACCGAGACAATTCCCAGAAAATAGCCCTAATTTAAAGGTTCAAGCATTACTCCGGCGATGATTCTCATTACTCTCGCTCTTGTTGTCTCTGTCTCTCTCTTTTCTAAATTTTGTCACTCTCCCTATCTCCTATGTGTGTGCTTTTCCTTCCTTGAAACTTTATCTACAGAGGTGATTTTTGATGGAATATTAGGTCTCACACGTGAGCGAATGATCATTTTTGTGACTCGACTGATTAATGTATCTATCTCTACTTTTAGACAATAGACTACTAGGTCTCACACGTATACGAGTTACCGCTTCTTATGACTTTTGACTCAGTTAATATCTCATATCTCACACGCTCTATTTTAGGTTTCCCTCCAAATATACTTTTGACTATCTATGTGTGTGCTCTTACTTTCTTACTGTTATTATACTTACTTTATATTTCGCCTTCTATATTATGTTTTCCGGCTACTGTATATCAACCAGTTTTACTTTTAGGTCTCAACATTAGATAGTTTACATTGGTAGTGACCACAGATACCTTGGGTCATTACAGACCCAAACTTACTTACTTCGAAATTTCTTACTGAGATCTGTGACCCAGTGCCGCCAACACTAACATAAATACTTTTGTCTTAAACTTTCTCTACATTAGATTATATGGACGGTATACCCGATACAAATCTTACTTACTGATAGTTTTACAGTTAAAATCCTCCCTCACATTTATCTTGACCAATGCTTTATAGGAATTTAATCCAGTCCATTCTAAGTCCATTTTTAGTAAGTTTAGAATTTAACCCCAAACTAATGAATAAAGATTACTGACCTTATCTTGCAGCTGAGATTCAAATTTTGGTTCGATCTCGTCACCGTTTCTGTCGTGTCAGCCTGTAAAGAACCCTCAGAATGGGGCCAGGTCTTTAATCTACGGATCTCTGAGCCGCCCGTGCACGGTTTTCGGCGCTCCCATGGGACGACAGAAACAGGTATTGAGATCCGGCTCAAAGGACCAAGTTGTCACGAGAATTTTCAATCTCAATGATGATAACTAAACAATTATTTAAGCTTTGACCAATCCCCGAGGTTTGTAAGACCCTGGGTTTAATAATAATTAGGCAAAGACTCAGCTTCTGCAAAAGGTTCGTAAGCTTTATTCAGAGAACGTTCTAAAGTCAACCAAAATTTGAACAGTCTTTATAACCCCCTCTACACACACACACACACACACACACACACACACACACACACACACACACACACACACACACACACACACACACACACACACACACACACACACACACACACACACACACACACACACACACACACAGGTTTATCACTTTTCTATCAGCCTTGGCAGTTTCTCGCCGTTCCTTTCCTCCCCAGATAAGAAGGACCTTGGAAGGAGCCTCTTTCCTATTGTCCTTTGTTCTCTCAACTCTCACACCACTACACAGCAACACAATGGTCTAGTCACACATATTATGGAATTATGACTACTAACACATTTCATACAATTATATGATTTCAGGGTGGAATCCTTTAGTCATTACTTTAAACATATAAATTCCCTTATCACCCGTTATACAAAATAAGAAATGTTCTTACCAGCCTGACAATAGCATTTGGTTGCAGCAAGGGACACACTTTGTATGTGGACAATTGTTACAGCAAAAGAGGGGTTGGCAGGTGGTGGGTGGCGGGACACAATGCAGAGAGCTCGGTTAGCCAATGTGCGGGAGCACTGGTTGGTCGGCCCAATTGAGGTAGAATGTACATGAATGTGTAGTTAAAGTGACTGTGCATATATGATAAACAGAGAGTAGCAGCAGCATAAAAAGAGGGGTTGGGGGGGGAGACACACAATGCAAATAGTCCGGGTAGCCATTTGATTACCTGTTCAGGAGTCTTATGGGTTGGGGGTAAAAACTGTTGAGAAGCCTTTTTGTCCTAGACTTGGCACTCCGGTACCACTTGCCATGCGGTAGTAGAGAGAACAGTCTATGACTGGGGTGGCTGGGGTCTTTGACAATTTTTAGGGCCTTCCTCTGACACCGCCTGGTGTAGAGGTCATGGATGGCAGGCAGCTTAGCCCCAGGGATGTACTGAGTCATACGCACTACCCTCTGTAGTGCCTTGCGGTCAGAGGCCGAGCAATTGCCATACCATTTTTCCATCTGATTGACGCAGCCCTCAATGGCCACATAGTTCTCCACCAACTAACAGGTGAGATGATTACTGAACAAGTAAATTTACACACAGTTCACATGCAAATCACATACAGAAACTATTAACCTCTCTGCGCTACGGATCCCTTTAGCGGGATCATTTTCCTAAACAACTGCTGAATTGCAGGGCGCAAAATATTACTAAAAATATTTATAATCATGCAATCACAACTGAAATATACCAAAACACAGCTTAGCTTGTTGTTAATCCACCTATTGTGTCAGATTTTGAAAATATGCTTTACAGCGAAAGCAATGAGTGTATCAATCAATGCTAGAACAGCTAGCCCCAAATTAGCATGGTCACGAAAGTCAGAAAAGCAATCAAATTAATCGCTTACCTTTGATAATCTTCGGATGTTTGCACTCACGAGACTCCCAGTTACACAATAAATGTTATTTTTGTTCGATAAATATTACTTTTATAACAAAAAAACGCCATTTGGGTTGCGCGTTATGTTCAGAAAACCACAGCCTTGTTCCGTTCGACAAATTCCAAAAAGTATCCGTAATGTTCGTAGAAACATGTCAAATGTTTTTTATAATCAATCCTCAGGTTATTTTTAAGATACATAATCGATAATATTTCAACCGGACCGTAACCTATTCAATAAAAGAGAGCTACCCCTCTCGCGCGCAGGAACTAATCAAAGGACACCTGACTACTTTTGAAAAATCTCGCTCATTTTTCAAAACAAAAGCCTGAAACTATGTCTAAAGCCTGGTCACAGCCGAGGAAGCCATTGGAAAAGGAATCTGGTTGATACCCCTTTAAATGGAAGAAAGACGGGAAATGAAACACAGATTATTATTTATTTTTTTTAAACACTTCCGGGTTAGATTTCCTCAGGTTTTCGCCTGCAAAATCTGTTTTGTTATACTCACAGACAATATTTTGACAGTTTTGGAAGTTTTGGAGTGTTTTCTATCCTAATCTGTAAATTATATGCATATTCTACGATCTGGACCTGAGAAATAGTCCGTTTACCTTGGGAACGTTATTATTTTTTAATAACGTTTTTAAGGCACTTACTTTGATAGAGACACAGCCTGGGTTTGAAACAGGGTGTCTGTAGTGATGCCTCTAGCAGTAACACACTGTGCCTTAGGCCGCTGCGCCACTTGGGAGTCATAAGGCCTGGGAAGCTTCAAAATACAACAAATGCTAATACTTCTCTGACGCAATTAGCATTGTTTTCCAGAGCTAATAGAAGAACTTAGCTAACTACCTAAGCATTGAGTATAACACCATAAAGGTTATGAAATTAGTAACGCTACCTTGCGTGTCCGCAGTTATAAGTAAAAAACACAAAAATATTATGCT